>NW_017728949.1:9100842-9124487 GCF_001723895.1 Crocodylus porosus | reverse complement strand
AAATTTCTTTACTGTCCGAGCCCCCAAGGTCTGGAACAGTCTGCCAGCGGAGGTGGTTCAAGCACCTACATTGAACACCTTCAAGAGCAAACTGGATGCTTACCTTGCTGGGATCCTGTGACCCCAGCTGACTTCCTGCCCCTTGGGCAGGGGGCTGGACTCAATGATCTTCCAAGGTCCCTTCCAGCCCTAATGTCTATGAAATCTATAAGGCAGTTCACAAATTATGGTAAGGGGAAAGAGTGACTGGCGTTATATTATCATTCATGAGACAAATTTGAGGATGGACTCCAAAATCCAAATTTGCCCTTAATTACAAATAGGCATCCCTCTTGACTAAAAAAGGACCACATTTTTACTTGGTATACTCACTGGACTTACCCAACTATAGATTTGAGCTGGCATTTTTACTAATGTCAAAGTTCCTTTTTTTTTTAAAGATTTAATCTTTCTCTCTCTCTCTCTGAACCAAACACCATTTTTCACTTTCCCATTTTTCTTCAACAGGGTCCCTGTAACAGAGAAGGCCCCTCTGCATGCACATAGAGGTGCAATGGGATCTAATGCACAATCCACACAATTGCATTTCCTGCCATGCAACATTTGTTCCATCAGCTGCAAGTATCTCAGCCATGATTACGCCTGGGTCACAGCCAGGGCTGAGCATCATCAGCAGCATGGGATTCCCCTGAGGCTGGAAGATCACAGCAGCTGCAGTTTCCCAGCTGCGGGGGCACAGACTATACATGCAAATTAATGGTGGATATAAATCAGCTATGAAGTTATAACCCATTTTCCAGCAATAACTTCATAGCTGGTTGGACCTTTTTAAGGCACCATACTTAATTTGCACATGTAGCCAGTCTAAATTACAGTAAGTGTGCAATTAGCCAAGTAATTGAATAGATGTAATGTGTAAAGGAGGCCTAACCAACCTAAATGTTGGCCCTGTGTTGCAGCTTGTAAAAAGAATATCCACTGTAATGTTAAATAATTTCTTCACATTGCTCTGCTATTCCACTTATTTTACTGGAGGTTCAGGTAACATGACTATCTTTCACAACCAGATTGGGCTTTCATTCATTGCACATGCAGTTTTAACTACTTCAAATCATTATGAACCGCCATCAGTTGCTATGTTTCCACAAGAATATGTTTAACCCACACCATGCTAGGTCAGATTAAACTTTCCCTAAACTAAACAGAACAGGAAAATCGGTTTCAAAGAACAATAAAGTTAATTCTGCTGGCACTGGGATCATCTGATTTACCGATTTCACTGCAAAGCTGGGAGCAATCTTTTCATTTATTTCCATCAGTTTGTTAGTAAATAGGTGCCTGTCCTCTGTGGCCATGATGGATTCAACCGAGGTGCCCAGGACCTTCACTCCATACTCCTGCAGAACACCTCGTTTGAACAACTCCACTCCTGAAAAGAGAATATGGTTAGAAAATTGTGCAAAGAAGAAGTGTATGGAGATCTGGACCTCTGGCAACTCACATACATGACCTCCTCATCAGAGAACCTTACTGCTAGCAGTCCATGTTAAAGCTAAGAACCACAACAAACTCAGCTTTTAGTCTCCCACATTCAGAAAAGCATACCTTATATTTAAGGGAAAAAGAATATTTTCCTGAATCTCCTGTAAACATTTATACCTATGCTAACAGAATGCAAAACCACCCCATCATTCTGAATGGGGAACATTTTACACACTTTCCCCATCTCATTTCCACTTCTGGCTGTGCCCATTATTATATTCAATAGGTACATTTTAGTTGCTTCTCATTTTGATAGATACGGCCACTATCTATCTTATATATATGTCTGAAAGTGAATTAGGAATTGTAGCTGAGACGTTCATTTTTGTACAAGTAGAACCAACTATAATAAGTGTAAAATTCAGCTACAAAGCCAAAACAATTCCATGATACATACCACAGTTAAGAGCTGTCTGGCCGCCCATGCCCAAAATTAACCCGTCTGGCCTCTCTGCTTTGATGACCTCTGTGACAAATTGTGGTGTGATGGGGAGGAAGTAGACTGTGTCGGCCTGCTTTAAGCCCACTTCATTGGTTTGGACTGAGGCAATATTGGGGTTCATGAGAACAGTTTTCACATTTTCTTCCTGGAAAATGAAAATTGCCATCTAAATATACTTAACTCAGAGAGATGAGCCAGAAGAAACAATAAACCAACAACTGATAAAGAACAGCACAATTAACTGAAAATGATGCCTTTTATGCCACACCAGGTCACAGAAACTAGAATAAATTTCAGTTCTTTGAGGACCTGGCTGCAGTGGACTAGATATCTGTCTTAGATAACCAACATACATGCCCAAGGAGCTCTTATGTGGTAAACCAGAGCACAGAAGGAAGAAATGAAGTTTCCCAAAAAAAGTCTTGCCAGGACATTCTAAGAGTATGGACTGTGTTAGACCCATGCGGCACCCAATGACTAGGGAGATGATCCAATTGCTCAGAGATCCAGTTGCTCAGGAAGCAAACAGCAGCACACATTGCTCGACAACAGCTTTATTCAGAATGGAGACAGGTTCAGGCAAGCTCCCAAAAACCCAACAAACCAGGGAACAGCATCGAACATCAGTTCTTTCCACATTTATACACCTCGGTTCATACTTATTAGCATTTACTCCACCTTGGTCCCTCCTTTGTTCCATCCATATCTCCTCCTATCTCAAGTTCTGCCTCTGTTTACTGTTTACTCCATTAGCATGAAATTGCCTATGCATTTTATTAATTTACATGTCTTTTTTTTAAGAGGGCATGTCTAAGATGTTGACTTCACTTCTTCAGTCACTGGGCGGACTTTTACTAAAACCTGGAAGCTTCTGGAGGCCTCTTCACCAATCACCATTCACCTTTTTGCATAAGATTATCTCAGATTCTGTTACCAGTTACATGTTGTCTTTCACATTTCAGTCTGGTTTTCAGTTCCAGGTTGTATCATCTTCTCATTTCCAAGGTTTCACCTCATTTACAGCACTCAAGCTTATACAGACTCACTTGAAAATGGTTGACACAGTTAAGATGGTTACTTAGCATAAGCAAATGGATGACTTAGCATAAGGATTCATAAGTAAAATCTGCCTTACCTCCTAATGATACATAATGAGCTATATATATCTAAATTTTACAACACTACTATATTGCTAAGAAAATGCTTGCAGCAACATGCAAGGGAGACATGCAGCAACTGCCCGTAGGTGCCACCAGCAGTGTTGGCAGTGCCTTTTTGCAGGGGTTGCACCACCATGTGAAGGGGTGCACGTGCACCTCCTACACATCACCCCTGGTGAAATTGAAATGAAATGAAAGGCTTCAAAACAGCTTTGAAATGAAATGACAACACTCAAAATGTTTTGAAAAATTCAAAAAGTTTCGAGTTTCAAAGCTGGGCTTGCTTTCAGCTAAACTGAAACTAAGGAGAAGGAGGGGAAAGATGGGGGAAGGATTGCTTTGATATTGACATCTACCTCCCAGTTTGATTCCCCAGCTCTCCGATCACTTCCTCCAGCTCTCTGATCATTCCCACAGCTCTTCCTGGGGGACACAGGCCCCCGATCTGCACACAGGGTTTCAGCAGGCTGCTGCTGCAGCTGCAACCACTTGGTGCACCCTGTGCTGAGCGCTGGAAAGACTGCAGCGCTTCCACTGGCCCCAGCTTGCAGCCTGCTAAAACCTGCCGCACAGATCCAAGGCCCATGCCCCACAGGAAGAGCTAGGGAAATGATCAGAGAACTGGGAAATTGAACTGAGGACTGGGAAAGCAAACTGGGGACTGCAGAATTGAGTCAGGAGCTGGTGGAATGTTCAGGTCCCTGAACTTTCCCCAACTGTCTGATCACTTCCCCCAGTTCTTCCCAGAGGGCACAAGCCCTAAATGATACAGAATGACATCAGGCTGCTACTACCAGCTGAGGATGGCAGCGGCTCTGGGCTATTTCCCCAGCCAGCAGCAGCAGCCTGCTGAAACCCTGCATACAGATCTAGGGACCACGTCCCCTGGGAACAGCTGGAGGAATGATCAGAGAGCTGAGGAATTGAACCGGGAGCTCTGGCTGACAGGTGAATGCACCCCAGCTCCCAGACGGTATGCGGCACCCTGCCAAGCCATGCTGCATCTGCATGATGGTGCAGCTGCCACGCAGGTACCAGGTGTTGCGGAGGGGGGCAATTTCCATTGCCCCCTGCTGCACAGGAGGACTCTGCCACGAGTGCCCAGAAGCCCACATTGCCACTGCCAGAGGCAGCGAGTGCAAGGCATTTCTTTTTTTTTTTAAAGCTCCACACACCAGCTGCAGAGCATGCAGATAACAGCATGCTGCTGCTGCTGGCTGGAGCCAGTGCCAGCACCCAAGTCTGCCCAGCGTAGCCTGCACTGAGCACTAGGAAGAACCCAGTGCTGGTGCTGGCTTTGGCCTCAACTGGCAGTGGCACCCTACCGTCATCCTACACGCAAATCCAGGGGCCCGCACCCCCAGGAGGGCTGTGGGGCTGTGCCAGACTCCTGCCGGGGGAAGTGGGCCCCCAAATCTGCATGCAGGTTTACAGGACGTTGCCACTGCCAACAAGTGATATTAGTTTTGCTTTGAAAAGTCTGAGATGCAGTTTCACAAAAACCCTGCACCTATCTCCTTGAAACTTGACAGGACCCGTGACCTTAGAAGGGGCTACCATTCCGCCAATTTTCATCCAAATCGGACAAGAAATGACAAAATTATAGGCATTTTCATGATTCCCCATTATACTCTATGGGCAAAATGTTGAAATGCATCTAGACAGTGTCAAAACAGCGAAACAGTTTCAACTAAATGAAATGGAACAGTGCTTCAAAACAGCAAAAAGGCACACTGTCCCTTCAAAATGGCAAAACAGAAGTCAAAACGAAATGATGCTGTTTTGCACAGCTCTAGTACTTATCATACAAAGGCCTATTCAGTTATCTGCATCCCTGCTACCCTCAACACATGCATCTGTGCTATGCCATTGCCATCTTCAACTTATAAACGATTTGCAATAATGACCTACTGGAATCACTAGAAAGTTTTTTTCCAAACAGAATCACAGAATCAGTTTATTATCCCAAAGCTTATCCAAAAGAGAGAACTGACCCATTTCTGTGCCGTTTCTCCAGAATACTGACATGATTGCTTCAGCCAGGGGTGACACATAGGGGGTGCCCCCCTGAGATCACATGCACCCCCTGATCAGCAGTGCTCACCGCTTAAGTGATGAGCAGGGGGACAGGTGGGACCCCCCCCTGCAAGTGCCAGCCAATTGCTGCAGCTGCTTCCCCCTGCCCCCATTCAGCAGGATTAGCTGCAGGGGACCCCCCCCTCCATGGTTGGTGGGACTGCACCAGTCGCCCATGGCTTCAGCTATATACTGAGACAGTGAGCTCACCAAATCATGGTTTGAAATAAAAAATTTGGTCCTTTTTTTCTCCTTTTCATAATCAATCTGTGAGCATGCTGGAATATGTACATATTTGTATAATCATCACAACTACTCGACAGATTGTTTGTGGAATGAATTTATGGCTTGCTTGCCTGGGGAGCTGCTCATATATTATTGATCAACTAAGTCACACACCCTGTTTCTTTTGTCTTACCCAGATAACTTAAAAGACATCAATTAGACCATGCCAAAAGTTTCTGCTGACACTCCTTTTTCCAGTGGAAATTTGGTGTTTCAATTTAAAAGCTTTTTTCCTTGGGGAAAAAAAAGTAAAAGATTTAAAAGCTGAAGGAAAATGTTTGGGATTTGGGGAAGCAATGGAAAGCCAATACTTTTCATATGGTAAGGTTTAGGTTTTATGATCATAACATATTCCTTTGATGATTTGTCCAGAAGCATTTTTCCCTATTTTTGTTGAGATTTCCATTGAGCAGGGTAGATCTATAAATTTCCTACCAGTTGTAATAGCTGTATATGTCAGATGCTTCCTTGTCCTTTCTTCTGTGCCAGCATGTCAACAAGGCCAGCTTGTAATAACTAGACAGATAATTAATGAGCATGATTAATTTTCACTGGACTATGCTTATTTTATTATTATTGCACCCAGCTTCCTGTTGATTTTTTTCAAATGCCAGTAATTTTCTGTTGTAACCAAAACCATAAACTCTTCATTGCAAGGACTGCCTCTTAATAAGTGTTTTTATAGTATTTAGTATAGTATTTTATAGCATTTAGCCCTGAACACTGAATAGAGATCTTAGGCATTGCTGTAATACAAATAATAAATTAATAATAATATTGCTTCTTTGTTCTGTTTGCATAACTGTCATATTTATTTAGAATAGGTTAGTGAATACAACAAACAGTAAAACAAGGTTTTTAAATGGCTGCAAGCCTATTTGCACTGCCAGTATTTACAGGTACTACACCTCATGGCGTATTTGCTTTCCCTGAACATTCATGCAAGCAATACTTAATTGTTCCAAAACTTCACAAATGAGGCCCTAATTCAACAGGAGTTTAAGTTTAAACTAACCTGTGAGAGAGAAGGATTTTTGCAGGTGATATTTTTGTTTGGACCACCTACATGGTTAGGACAGGCTTATATACGCTTTTGAATGCAATGCATTCTTCAGGTCTTTATCATGGCTACAAATTCACTCAATACGACTTAGTTATGCACATACCTAAGGGATGGATTAAAACACAGAATTATTTGTCTTGTTGAGCTCAGGCTTAATAAACAGAAAGGGTGGGCAAATCAGTGTCTAAATTATGTTGTTTTAAATGGTGAAGTGAAAGTTTGGCAAAGAAAGACCTTTAGCCTCTCACTTTCTCCTTGTGTTACCTTCCCCCATTTTCTGCCACCCACACGATGTAGTTTTCCCTTGGTGGGTGATGACCAGCTGCCTCATCTTTGGCATGCTATTGTAAATCACCAGTGCCGGAGGCAAGGTCAGGGAGAGCAAATGCTGCCTCTGGAATGGCTGATTAATGCCAAGATCACAACAGCTGGCTGGTGGCAAGAAGAAAAAAGGGGTATTCTAGAAGGTCAAGCTAGCAAAATTTAGGACAAAAACTACACAGTACAGGTTTCTCTTGCTTTATGCTGTACATGCATTCCTCGAAAAATGGTGCATAACTCAATTTCGCATAAAGAGAACCCACTTTACAATGCAACAAATAGGGATAGGTTCCAAGACCTCAACTGTACTGATCCCCAGACCCATTTCTACCACTTTTACAAGATACTTTTGGTATTCAACAACAGCAGACAGTACACACAAGCTCAGGGCACTATCATTATGGGGATGGCCAGAAACACATGTCGCAGCCAACGCAGGAGGAGCACAGGAGACTATATTTTGGTGTGTGTCACTCCCACAATGCACCGCACATAGCAGCTGACTGCTGGCTTCCACCACACCGATCGCATAAGAGTGAATTTACCTCACATATAATGATTTTTTGGTAAAGAAAGGGTCATCACATAAGAGTGAATTCACACGTACAGAACCCACATAAAGCGAGGGAAACCTGTAGAACTAAGTTTGGAAGACGGAGACAAAAATGGTGCACACCTTTAAAATTCAAGATGCTATTTGTACAGAGACTACCCAGGTCCAGGACTCTCATCTCCTGATTTGGTATTGATTAACTGAACATGTGAACACTTTACACAAAATGCTAGGCTTGGCAATGCAGATTAATAAAGCACATGTAAAACAATGCTTTACAACATTTGGGGTTCAGTTCTCAGTTACTGTAAGTCTCACCCTGATGCAGGAGTGTAGGATGCAGGATGAATCAAATCTATTGGGAAGGAACGTGGGGAGATATTTAAGTTACCTTTCCTCTTTCCTGATTTTATTTTAACTTGGGGGCTTGAATTGCCGTGACAACTGAGAGCAGTTTCAGGGCTTCTCCAAACTACATACTCTGCAGTCAACAGCTGCACCGGCTGTATATCTGGCAGTGTCATGAAGTCTCCATTTTTTTCCAGATGAGTGTGTGAGTGACAGAGGTAGAGGAAGGGAGACCTGGTTACACTGGCCTTATACTATATGACAGTAACCCTGTCATATAGGATTCTGCTTCTTCTAGTTCATCTTCAGCTACTTTGCAAAGCACATTATACCCTGATTTTAAAATGTATCTTATTTCATTTACAATAAACACTATTTTAGTTGGAAACACTAATAGGAGAGTGCAAACAATTCATAAACAATTTCACCAAAAAGCATGGCTTTTCTATTCCCTTATTACTAATGACTTCATCACATTCATTTCCCACTAGCATTTCAATGAATAACAATTTATCTGCAAAAGAGCTGAAAAATCAGACAAGTTTCACGAACTTGGATGCAAACTACCCTTTGTCACACCATTCATTTACAAAGTGCATTGTTTGCCATTCACTATATTCCCCTTTTTAAAAATTACAGGTATTCTATTAGAGAGATATAAGCAACACACATCACAATGAAGAGCAAGGAGTCAAGGACCAGGACAATCCAAAGGATAACATTCAAATTCCAACTATGCATAATTATTCCACCCAAGAATCCATGCTGCAAACAAACTCAGATCAATGGGCCAACAATTCACCAATAGAAAAAAAAAGTCATAAATCCACAGTTTTAGAATAAGCAAATAAGTGATCATCTAAGTTGCAACAAAGGAAAAAAGTTGAACAACATTCTTGTGTGTTATCTCACCTTCATGGCTTTAACAGCCTGTGATCCAGAGTAATCAAATTCCCCTGCCTGCCCAATTGATAGACCCCCAGATCCTAGGATGAGAACTTTGGAAACCTGGGGAAAAAGTATGCAACAATTAATATGATTTTTTTAAATGCTACAAAGCATAGGAGTTAGAGCTTGGAAAAAAGAACCTTACAGTATGGAACAATGTTGAATTACAAAAAGAAACCAGAAGGTCTAAGGAAAAATGAAAAGCCACCTTCAGAAAAACTGCAGCTTTATTTCCAGCTTCACAGGAAAAGTTTTATTGAACCCATCACATGTACATTTGGCTAAAGAAATGCATACACATTAAGTTTTGCACAAAATACAGAATAAATATATTGATTATTTTATTTCTGTGTAGACTACCGTGTTTCATTTTGGCTTCCCACTGCTCTGTTTTATATTTTTTATTCAAAGCCCTGCTGCATTTGAAAGGAACCATTTATTATAACATCCTGCTCATGAAACAAATAACTTATGTGCTGGCAACACAGCTTCAGTTTGATGCTAGACTCGACTACAGGATGTGCCTTGGGACAGAGATCTTCGTGATAAACATGGATTCTGTTTTAAGAACATACAAAGACATATACACAAAACCTGCACATAGGAATAGAAAGACTTAATAAAAGACAAAAAGAAATCTATAATGGAGCTTCTGTGAGGGAGTCCCATACTCCAGTTTCCCAGCTACATGTTCATGCAAAGCATTTTCTACATTTGAGTTAATTCAAGTCACAGCTACTCAGTGACCGACAGATAAAAATAAAGGTCATTAATATACTGACCTCAACTCTAGAAGCAGTAGCTCTGGCCTTGGGCAGCGCTGAGGCAATGGTAGTACCTTTTCCCTTCTTAATCAGTGAAATAAATGAATCGAATAGCAACTGGGAAAGATAAACACATATTTAAGCACCCAAAATGGAACTAAACAAATTATGGAAGTTAAGGAAAAACAAACTTGCTACAGGCCAGAGAGTTAGGTGGTGTAAATCAGCTTAGCTTCACTGATATCAGCATCTTTGATTTATATTAGCAAAAAAATTGGCCCTATATTTCTAATTTTCATCATACTTTTTGACCTAGCAGATGAACCTAAGTCAAAAAAGTAAGAAAGCCTCAAGAAAGAGAACACAAAGAAAAAGCACTTAACAAATACATACACAGTTGAATATATGTGCTAATACATAAAGGATATATGAGTTCAAAATCTAAGTACTGTACACTTAACCAGACCAATGGAGCTATGAAGATTTACACCAACTGAGAAAGGGCCCTGTTATATATATTTATAAACAGTTGTTTGTTATTAACCTGAAAATTGATTGGGCACATGTTTGTCCTTCAGTCAGACTGCAGATCTCTAAGGATATACAGTACGCTATAAAATGTGTTCAAAACAATGAAACTGCATGGCAGCTTGGAAAGAGAAGTCTAAGGGTGGCTTTTAAGTTCTCTGAGATTCCCCTCTGAAGTGGTAAGAACTTCCTTGCTACTGAGAGATTCACTTTGACACATAAATGTAACATTAAATTATATCATTTCTAAACACTCTTTCTGCTTCCTTTCCCTACAGGTACCACATAATATATTTATGCTCAGACGTTGTTTTTCCTTGCAACGTCCCCAGCTGCTTAGTCGTATTCTGTGACTATGCAACCAGTTGCTAAAGAATTTGTGTGAGATCACAGAAGAGGGATTAACATTTCATTTCAGCTAGGAGAATAAAGGTGAATGAGTATGAATCCACTTACATAACTCCACAATTACAATGTTTAGAAGTGGAACTCAAATGTATTAAAATGTTAATAGGTTTATTAGAAATAGCATCTAGATATTTTTTTGAGACAGAAAGTTTCTTTTTGCAGCCATCACAGGTTCAAGAAATTTCAGCCCAGTCCTGCTAAGATTTAAGTCCGCAAACAATATTCTGCACAGAAATTATCCACTCACACACACAAAAGGTCCCACAAGGACCAAAAGCATGTACATTGTCCAAATATTTTCTACTACTCGTGTGAATAGAGTTGATGGGAGTTGATTTCAATGAGCTTTGGATTGTGTTAAACATGAGTAAGACTATACAGGATTGGGACCTTTACTAAGGGCCTCACTTCTATGAAAACAGGATTTAAGAGCATCAGTGCATAAAGATTTTCACTTTACCTGATCTATACTCAATGCACACTCCTTCAGCAACTCCAAAATCAAACTAGAATCAATCCCTGTACAGTACCTCCGTGTCCGTTGGCCCCGCGCTGGCCTCTGGGTAGAACTGTGCTGTGAAAATTGGTTTGGTCTCGTGCATAATTCCCTGCAGGGATAGAAATGGTTGCCTTAGACACCTTCCTGGTAATGAGTGAAATAACAGAGAGCTACTGCTTACCACCCTGAAGGTATTAAAGGTCAAGAACCAGTATGCTTTTAGGGGATGCTGAGTTGAAACTCATTTCATTCCAGGTCTTCAAACAATGTTTTATCCAGTAAGCCACTGACCTGCTCAATCTTTACTCACGCTACAGCGTCAGTGTAGCCCATTGGGTTGTGTGCAGCTGAGAAGCGAATGCTTTAAAGTGTTATCGAATTGTAGGCACTTAAGAGAAAAGATATGTGAGGCTCCTTCCACACAGAATAATAGAGCAGGTGGGGGGGAAAATATACAGTAATAAAAGGTCACCCTGAAGGAGGCTGGAGTAGAAAATCTGCATTTACTGCCCCAGTCTGGCCTCAGTCCTGCTGGAAACAATGGACCAAATTTATCTCTGCTCTAACTCTACTTTCTTTTCTTGTTTGAGTTGAATAAAAATGGATGTCACCTAGTCTCTTTAGCACAAGACAATGCAACAATTGTGGATGCTGTGGAATGTGATTGAGGTCAGGTTGCTTCTTTCCCAGGCCATTGCTAAGATGGGACAAGTAGACCACTGTGCTGGTCCCAGGAAAGCTGCAGAATTGCCCAAGCTTGACTTGAAGCCGCTGTTTGCAGTTTCAGACAAGCTGGAGTTGGAGGCCTAAGACTTCTCTTGTATGGCATGACAATCAGGAACTGAATTCTAGGAGACAGGATTGGAATGGCTCCCATGACAGCCATTTCTGCATGACTAGTGGGCAACTCTACTAGGTGGAAGATGAGAAGCCAGAGCTTCCCAGAAGGAACCAGAAGGGGTGGAGAGAGGGGGAAAGAGTTCAACAAGTGCAGGCTCCATATCTAATCACTTAGGTGGAACAGCAAGATTAGATTCCAGCTGCATTTACAGAGCAGGGGTGTTGTTCAGGTCAGGGGCCAAAAATGGCTCAGAGTATTGGGCTCTTGGCTGAGACGGGGGGAGTGATAGGTGCTGGTTATGATGCTTTCCTATAATTAGCGTGGAATGAAGAACTGAATTACATGTCATGAAATAACCATGAGGAGATAAGAGTTTCTCTGAGTTTACCAGCTATTTCAATATATGTATCTTTTCAAATGTTTAGTTCTGAATTAATATTTGGCATCTGCATTGCTTTGCTAAGCTCTGGTACAGACTCTCTTCCCTGATGAGATTAGTGCAAAGGAACTTACGTGTGTGGCACACCCGGACACAGGCATGGGTGAACAGAGCAACTGCCTGGGGCCCAGATAAAAAGGGGACCCAAAAATGGATGTTTTTTTTCCATTGTCTGATTATTATTATCATTATCTCTGGCAAAGGTTGGGGGAGATACTAAAAGTTCACCTGGGGCCGCCAGAAGTCTAGGTACAGTGCTGATGTGTGGTTGTCAAATTCTATTTCTGTGAATGCTTGTGCCATCTGTACCAAAACAGCGAAGCTCCTCGATAGGCTCTAAAGGCCAGAACACTTGCAGAGGTTTGGGTCTACAACTAAATGGAGATCCTATCAACTAAGCAATACATGTAGATCTAGAGGTCTCTAGTTTAGTCCCCACAGAAGGACTATCCTGGGGCTTTACTCCAGTTTTCCACATAACTCTGAAGTTTGCCTCCAAATACTTCCCCAGAAAAGTTTCTCTGCTTCAATCTCCATGAAAACAAAAAAGGGGGAGAGCAAGCCCATTGTAAAGGTGAAACAAACAATAACAGGCTTTGAAGAGTTTGTCTCTGGGGGTTTTTTTGAAGAGGTTAGGAAGGGGGTTGCATTATTATTCTACCTCTAGTCAGAAATTTATTCAAGGAAGGACAGCACCAGCTGGCAAACATACATACATATATTAAATTCATCTGCTGGAAATGCTTATCCTTAGTTTGGCTTCTCAAAAGTCTATTGAGTTTATATTAGCACAGCACAGCATTCAACCTGTCAGGTTTGATGTGAGGTGGGACTAATACAAGAGGACAGGGAGATTTCTCCCAAGAGGAATTATTTTTTTAAATACCTATTTTTCAGCAGTATTTTTGAATCCACAGGTCAATGAAGACTTACAAGAGGCAGCTTAATCTAGCAGGTAGGGCACTGAATGGGGGTCAGGAAGTGCGGGTTCTGTCCCTGCTCATCCGCTGACTTACTGGGTAATTTAAGCAAGTCACTTCTGTTCTCTCTATTTTGCCATCTTCACTCCTACTCCTTGTCTAGTTAGATTACAAACACTTTCAGGCCACTTATGCAGTGTCTGGCACAATAGGGCACTGGACTGGAGATATAGGCTGATATCCATTAAAGGTATTAAATCAACCTAATCTTTATGGGGCAGCACCCCAAAAAGCTTTGCAAGGGTCTCTGCACTGATTCTACAACTTGGTTAACCGACTGTGTGATAATACAAGGGTCACTGCATTGATTTACTGCCTTGCCAGCTGAGAGAGCAGTACCACTGAACACAAAATATAATCAGATAATCAAACTGACAGGAAAAGGGTTCTTATGGAGCACCCGCTCATGATGTATAACCAATAAAATTGCCCCTCCAGATAGAGCAGGCTTGAGCAAGATATCCGAGTGAAATGAACAACGGATAGGGGACACTATCTAAACCCTTGCTTGAGTAGATATCTGGAAAGTTTGCACCTACCTCATTTGTTTGATCATTGGCATTCACAAAAAGGGGTTTCCAACCAGGAGGGAGGGTGCTGCTGTCAATCGCATAACCGTGATTCTGAGCAGTAATGAAAGCCTGTCCATTCACTGCACTCAACACGGGTTGATTCTGCCCTCTGATGACAGATAGGAAAAGAGGAAAGGGACAGAAAGGTAAGGGATAAAAGGAACAGTGCACTTGAAGAGCAGAAGAAAAACACTGGAGTTAGTATTGTATGGTACTTAGCAAAAGCAGAGTGCTGAAAATTCCCATTATACAAGTGCACAATTAGCAAAGCTAACAGAAAGCCACAAATCCTTCTTCCAGCCAGCACCTAGCACAAGCAGGTCTGACAGTTCAGAGTTTATAGCTACCCAGCAGCAGCTGTTCAATTGCTATAGCCAGTATCACAATCACTATGATAAGACAATAAAGTTAAAACAGAGATATCCTTTAGCTCAATTGGACCATTTAGAACAAATGGTTTCCAAGTGGCCTCAAAAGGAACAATTTATTTGGCAGGATAATTTTAAAGGAACAAGATGAATTGCTGTAAAAAAGAAATAAAGGGTATGACCTCATGGCACAACACAGCGCTGTTCAGAGAAACCCATATTAGTTTGGGTACTAGAAGCAATACAGTCCTCTTAGCATGGCATTCCAGCCAAGCTGAGAAGCAAGGTATACCAGCCCAAGTGGGTTATATCACACCACCACAGATAGGCTGCCTCCAATATGTACGTCAACTCATTCAGAATGATCTCAGTTATCTCTGTGTGACACTGAACTGTGCCATGTACATATGTCCACATCACTAGTACACAGGCTCCAACAGAGTCATGTTTCTGCACACTTCAGAAGGCATGTTAAGAAGTAAGATGGAGAAAGTGTATTTTGTATAGGAAACAGTAATCAGTGGAATGTCTATAGTAGGATACACAAAATGTGTCAGTTTTGTAATCTGACCAAGACACCAAACACAGGTATTCCCAAATAAAATAATGCATGGCTCCAGCCAACATAAATAGCCATGGAGGATGAGGCAACAATATCTTTGAAGATATTTATATCAACTCCATCTTAAATTTCTTGGACACAAAATGTACAGTGTAAGGCTGCCATATTTGGGTGCCTGTACATTAAGTCAAAGTTTCTTTTAGTTCATTATTTAAAAGAAAGGATTCAAATAGGAATATCCTTTGGGCCTGGCCCTCTTAAGTTAAAAGGGGATCCAATGAACACGTGAATCTCTGAGCAGAATATAGAACCATTCACAGCTGAACACTACAGGCCACCATCTACTCTTCACTCTGGAAAAAAGAGCTGCACTGTGGTCCTTGATTTCTCAGCTTGCTTCACAACTCATCTCATGGAAAGAAGGGTGGGAAGACAGCCCATCTGGCACCACAGACATTATAGGTTGTATTAGTGATGAGGTGGGAAAGGCAAAATGTTGATGTAGCACAATTCTTTGCAGTATGTTGTCTTACCTGTTGGCCATGGGCATCTTGTAAGATGTAGCTCCAGCTGCCACTCCAGTTATTAGGTTCCCCATACTGACCCCAAACAATGGCACCTGGCAATCACTCTCCAAGACCTAGATGGAGAAGATTTTCATCAACCCAAGAGTGAGATTCTTGCACCATCAAATCTTCCAATTCAGAGGTAGAATATATTTATACTCATTAGCTTTGAACACAGTGTTTCAATGGAGAATTAATTTGTTTTTGGCAACTTACACATAAAATAATTTAATCGGCTTATTGCTGGGCTAGTGTTTCCTATATGCTCCTAATTCACAACAGGGAATATAGGGCCCAACATATATTCCTAGCTAGGAGAAGTGCTCCAATCCATCATCACACCCCTCCTTTGTCTGTATGGAGGTCATTGCATACAGTGGGAATGGAGTGGGCAAGATGAGGAGAAGCCTACCCAAAGAGGGCATACAGAGAGATCAGCTATGGTTCCCTATGGGCCAGCCTTTAGGGAAGGATACATGACTGCAGATGCACTGTCTTTTTATAAAAGTGACTATTCATATACTAGGGCCTACTACAAGTGAGGTCTCCAGTCATTGGAGCTAACAGTTTAAGCAGACAGAGACAGATGACAAACTGGAAAAGTAACAGGAGTGAAATTTCACATGACTTGTTAGTACACACAACTGCTTAAATTTCTAATCTATGATCCACTTGTCTCCTTGAGAAACAAGCAAATTATTGCATACAAAAGCCTTGAGATGAATTCATGGATATCATTGGTTAGAAAAGTGCCTAAGGGCACACACTTTACCTTCTTGACATTCTGGATCAGTTCCTGTGCTTGTGTTGGATCCCCAGGGCCACCAGAAATAAAGAGCCCATCGTACTCCATCCTGGTGAAGTCATGATTCCATGGAACCACATGCACCTCTGCTCCCCGCTGCAAGAGAAACCAAAGAGGCAAAGAAAAAAAAAAGTTTTTAATTAACTTTCCTTCTTACATAGTGAGCCGATTCTAACTGATAACAAAAAGCCTACCATGCATATTCCATGGTGCACCAAAAACAGCCCAGCATGTCAACATGAAGACTCTCTTTTACAGTTAATAAATTAACATTGTATTAAACATGTGGTTACCTGGTCAATACAGGCTAAAGGCTTCACATTGACAGTATGAATATCAATCCCGTTACCCTGATAGCGCAGATTCCTATCACTTTAACTCTAAAGGAGTCAGGTTAAAGCTCT
This sequence comes from Crocodylus porosus, assembly GCF_001723895.1. Lineage (NCBI taxonomy): Eukaryota > Metazoa > Chordata > Crocodylia > Crocodylidae > Crocodylus > Crocodylus porosus. The sequence goes on along the minus strand of NW_017728949.1, from coordinate 9,108,013 downwards.
CCTTCACTGTTCAGTCACTACCTTAGGCCAGGGATGGTCAATTACTTCAACTGGAGGGCCACTTAATGAGTTTCAGTGAACTGTTGAGAGCTGCAAGGGTAGTCCCACCCCTTGACAGGTGCCCAGCCCCCCTGGTCACCATCTTGGGACCAGGAGTCCTGCCTCTAACCCCTGATCTTTTCCACTAGAAGTGCTCCCCCACTTCCCCCAGTAGTGCTCCATTTGGGAGGGAGGTTTGCCATCTTGAAACCAGAAAAAAATCAAATTATATACTAAAAATCATACATCTACTATAACATATATTAATTTTATTTCAAAAAATAATTTTGTCCTAATGTGTGTGTGTTTGTATAGTGTAAATAGAGGTGATTGCATAATAGCTCAAAATGAAGTCTTATTCTTGTATATTGTGGGGGGGCATAGGGGTATGGGTGGGTATGGGATTTGTTGGGGGTGAGTGAGAGTGGATGTGGGGCAGGGTGTATGTGGCTGTGTGAGGTTTGTGGGGGTATGGGTAGGCATTGGGAATGTGGAGATGGGTGGGTATAGGGTTTGTGGGGAGCTGTGGGTATATATGCAGTGTGGGGCAGGGTGTAGGGGTATGTCTAGATGTATGGGGTTTGTGGGGAATTTAGGTAGGTGTGGAGGGTGGGTATGGGGATTGGGTGTGGGGGGGGTTGGGGATGTGTGGGTGATTGTGGAGTTTGTGGGGGCCTGTGGCCATGGTGGGATTGTGGGGAGTGTAGAGGTGGAGGGTGTGATGGGGGTTGTAGCTGAGAGGGTGTGTGGGGGGAGGTGCATATATTTGGCAGGATGTACATGTGGGCTCCCCCCTACAAAATAGGCCCCCCTCACACATGCTCCCCATTGTGCACAGCTCCTGCTGCCAGTGGCAGCAGCAGGCAGGAGGCCCTCAGGGCACTCACAACACACAGCAGGCTGAGCCCCCCTCACCTTCCATCGTGCAAGGCTCGCATGCAGTTCCTGGATTCCCCACCCAAGCCCCACGCTCCCAGAGGAAGCCACACACAATGTAGCCAGCAGTGTAGGGCATCGGGTTCAGCCAGGGCAGTAGGGAGAGGGGCAGAGCCAGCCCAGCTCCATAGTGTGGAGTTCCCCACTGTCCCCCATAACCTGCATGTGGCAGTGAGCAGGGCTGGGCCACTGGCTCCATCACACAGGGCTCCCCCCAGAGGCACATAGCTTGGGAAAACCCAGAAACTGCATACGAGTCCTGGAGAGCTCCGTGTGATGGAGCCAGGCAGACCCTGTATTCCACCAGCCCAGGCTCCATGCTCCTGCTGCCTGACCCTGGGCCCCTGCCAGCCTTGGCCCTGTGACACTGGCATGGGACCTGTACTCCTGCTGCCAGCTTGCTACTGCTTCCCACCTGCCCACTGCCACTTCCCCCACCTCCCCGTCACCACTGACCACCATCACTTCCTTTCTTTCCACCCACTGCCACTGCTGCCCCTCCCCTGCCCACCACTGCCACTTCCCTACCTGTGAGGCTGGGGTCAGGGGTGTCCTGAGGGCAAGGGTGAGAGCACAGCATACACTGCCCCCATAGGAGTGGGCTGGGCTCAGCCCCATGTAAGCACATATGGGGCAGCCTGGAGTCAGGCCAGATACAGTGAATTGGTAGGCACCTGCCCGTGGACTGGATGAAAATTGTCTGGTGGGCCGGATCCAGCCCACGCGCTGTATTTTGCCCACCCCTTCATTAGTCACATGTTTCACTATAACTTGGTAAGTAGTGCCATTGATGACTCTGGACTTCAAGGTATTGAAACTACTCAAGTACTTCCAGAACACATATGCACCACAAGTAGCACAGCAGCCTGTGTGTGTGGCCCACAGCAGACCACGGAGGGAGCAGGCAACATAGCAGCAGACAGGGCACAGAGCAGAAAATAGAGCAACAGATCAGGGAGGGAGCAGAAAGTAGAGATCAGAGTAACACTCAAGGAGGGTGTGGAGCCCTCCACTCTCTATATCATCCTCCTTTCCTAATTCTAGTTCAGTGAACTCCATTTAGACCACACATTAGTTCTGCATATGAGGAGAAAATGCAATGAGGATTTGTTACAAGCAGATTTGTAGATATCTCTGTCAAATGATCCTGTTTGGTAAACAGTTTATGTTGAGATGACTTTCCCCAGTGTTATCCTGCTAAAAATCTTCTTCTGCTAGAAATGCTCCTTCCTTAACTTTCCAGCTGCTTCCAGCACCATGTACAAAATTAGTATGGTTCAATATTACTCAACTTTAAAATACTAAGTCATAAGACTGTTACGAAGTAAGTGTAGAAATGCAACCAGCAATAGTTCTGCTGTGCTGCATACAGCAGACTCTCTTCCACAAGAGACACAAAAATCTAGAGTGCAACACAAAAAAACCCTGCACCATGTCAAAGCATGGTAACCTAACCATCTACATGACCGAAGAATGACTTGGGGACTAAGAAACCTAAAGGAGGAAAGGATACCATCTTAATTCCTTCTGTGGGGAAGTAAAACAAAAAACTGCTAAGGCTACAAAGCCAGCAGGTCAATTATAGCAAAACCTTGCAAGAAAAAAAGGCATTAATGTAAAATATCCTGCTTTTTTGGTAATTCAGTGCCAATTCTTGCTTGGTTACTATTAGATAGTGGCACATTCTTTAGTGAAAATACTGCTGTCCTGCTTTCCTGCGGGTCCTCTCCCTACCATCCTATGGACCTTCTTACAGAGTTCAAAGAACACCTGACCCTTTGGTATTTTCTAAAAAGAGTGACCTCTCTCAAAGACAGCATTTACATTGCAAAAAAAAAAAATAACAATCCAGGTAGAGTGAACACTGAACCAATATCAGTGACAAGTTCCCTGTAACAGATATGGCTAGTCATTCTTGCCTGATAGCAATGATTCAGAAGACTCTAGAGGAGAGAAGTAGAAAGCTCTAACTTACCTTTACTAGCAGACGGATAGCATTGTGTTTTAACCCGCAGTCCACAGCTACAACTTTAATTGGATTTCCGTGGCCATATACTTTGACTTCCTAAAGGTAGGTTTAAAAAAGACAGACATTACTACAAATCCCACTTAGCAGAGAGATTGTTAACCAGTGGGAAGTGACTGGCACTAAACAATCTATTTGCAAGGAAATCTTAGGAAGTGTTACAGAGACTGATATTTCATTCATTTTTTAAAAAGGAAAATATTATAATGCTGTTCCAGGAATAGCAATGAAGCCTAAGAAACTGATTGTTTCTACAGTTAATGATCAGCATTTCTGTGTTTTGGCTCATTAGTGGCAAGTAAAAACTGAATTCTTGAGAAATACTGCTTACTTAGACACAGCAGTAGAAAAAGCCAGTGCTGGACACACTGGGCAAGATTGTCAACTGGCCTCACTCTATTATGCCATTATAGAGTGAGGCCAATTTACACCAACTGAAGATCTATCCCATTAGACTTTAAGTACAGTCAAACCCTGATAATGTCACATATGTAGGGAGCTGACAAAAGCCTGTGATATTAAGCAGAGTTGACAATAACTGGAGTCACACACCAGTTAGCACTCACTCATGTTCCTACTGATTCACAACAGGCACTGTCACAGCCCTAAGGGGCTAGAATTTATGCCCTTATTCCTTTTGTGTAATTATGTGAACTTATGCAATATCCACCCATGGTACTTATAAAATGTCTATCATAAGAAATGAAGTAAAAAACTATAAAAATGTGCAATGTTAAAAACTTGTGCACTAATTCACTGAAGGAAAGAGAGGCTTTATTGCCCCCCAAAAATAAAAAGTAGGAATGCTTAAGTCCCACCCACTTGCCCCTTTGCTCCAGTGGCACCATGCCTGGGCTTCACTCACTCTCTGAACTTTTCATTCGTTTTTTTGTTCTATTTGTACTAAAAACTATGCTACATGATAAGAACTCATGCCCCTAATGTAATTTATCTATGACATAAACTGTGTGTGTATCAGTAAAGCCTTAGCCAGGCCACACTCAGGCTCTGGCATTAACTTAAATTCCCAGGCCCTGAGCTAGTACCTGACAAAACTATGCTACAATTATAAAAAAAAAAATCTTAACTTTCTGCAATCACATATCTTTAGATATGTTTTTCAGCAAGGCATATGACTTCGCCAATAGCTGTCTGCTAATTGTTTTGACCTTGAAACATCCTTCCATCATTGTGACATTAAGCAGTAATTTATCCAGCACAGAATGACTAAGTTGTTGACATTAAGCCATTTGTGCCAATGTCTGGAGTGGCAAGAAAAAGAGGGCTTTTTGTGTCGTTATATGTGGAAGCCAGCCACTGAAGACAAAAGGCTTGTGTTAATGAACAGGACAGAGTGAGAAGTGATATTATCCAGGTTGTCCTGTACCATTTTGATCCTCTAATGTCAGTGGCATTACATTTCAGCCTTACTATCTCACTACACATGCCACTTTATCCTCTGGTTTCAACACAGATGGAGTAAGATAAAACTGAGTCATTATATGTTATATAGACCCCCCTCAAAACCACAGATTTACTAACAGATATGTGTAGTAATGCTCTAAGTGTGTTTGTGGAGCAGCTATACTGAAAAATACTGGATTTTTTTTTCTTTATAAATGGAGTAACTGTGTCAGCATCCAGCTGGGATGATTTTCATCAGGGAATGTCCACAGCATCCTTCTTCCTTGCAGAAGCTAACTTCCTTGTCATCCCGAGCTGCACAGAGCCTCTGACAGCTGAGGCTTCTGAATGCACATCAAACAAAATGGCTTTTCTCTGTCTGATACACCACTGAGCAAACTATTTTTATTTTATTAAATAACCGCTTTATATCAACTTCCTTGGCACACAGATAGTTCACAGCAGGAACACTTGTGGGTAAAATGCTAAATTTTATGTTCATGCTGTCTGGCACTGGGTGACAAACGGAAACTTTTCATAGGTGACCTGCCACCAGCAAGGACGAAAGCATCATCTTCTATAAAGGGACCTGAACCGGAGTGTACTAGGAAACTGTAAAAGCCATCTCCCTTCATATTATTGTAGCTTACCTCTTGTTTAGAATGAGTTTAAAGAATTTCTTAAAGAAAAACATCCATATATTATTAAAAAGAACAAAGTTTTAACATACTATAAGGTAAACAGTAGCATGTCTTATGCTAAAATTGTTTGGAAGTCCCTTAGTGGACTGACAATTAGAGAAACTACTCAGAGTTCTTTTAACCAAGGATGAACCTAAAGCAAAAGCTCTGACCTGAGCAGCTTTGGGAAGTTCAGATGCAAATGTGAAATGTGTAATTTAGAACAAGCTGTTGTATGCAGTTCACCAGTAAAAGCAAACTGCTCTAGGTTGATTTTGTGGCCTGCAGGTACCACACCCATTAACCATTCATGCTTTTCCTCTGTCCATTGGATTAGATTTTTGTGGACAAAAGTGACTTGACATTCTTGAATGGTTAAACATATTCTGTCTGCTCATAACTTGAATCTCACTCCCAAGTTACCAGCAAAAAAAAAAAATCTCTGAGCAACTCCCTGAAAGACACAGTTCTACTGACACAAATGTCCTGTATAAACATCATCAATAAAGCAAGAACTTACTGCATTAGCACCAAAAGGTGGGAGGGGAAGTGGGGTGGGAAATCTATCACTTCTAATGTATCATTGATAAAAAAACGCTAGTCTTACCGCAACCTGATTTACATGAAAAGAGCTGTTTGGTAACAGATAGATTATCATGTCCAGTAATTACCACCATTGAACAGTTTAGTTAATTGTCAGCTTTATTTGTGATTCTTCTTTTTAAGCCTATAAAATGAAGTTATAAACATAATGAGACCGCAGAACCTCTGTTAATCTTATTATATCTCCTTTATGGATGCTATTTTCTGCATCTTTATAGTAATTCCCTCTTGGTAATGGGAAAGCTTATCAACAGCAACCTTACCTATTACTGATTTATGGCTCAAAACGGCTCCAGCTGGTACTTCGGGCTTTAGCTTATGAAGACTTCAGTGGACAGTACTCATTAGCTTATACACTAAACAAGTGCCTGATCCAAAGCTTAATGAAACTGATTCCATAATTCAATAACCTCAAGAGAATCTGAATTAGACCCTAAAGCTAGATTTGCAGAGATGCCTAATTCATTTTGATATGAGATGGTCATCCAAAATCCTTAGGCAGTTTTGCCATCTGAATCTGAATGATGCTGGGAGGTCTGAAAATTCACTCTTGGATCACTGGTCAGTCTGTTCAGAATTGAAGAGGTCCAGGTTCAAACTGCAATATTATCAGCATGTTAAGAAGTAACTCTTGGAAGTACACAAGAATAAATACTAAGCTTGAGAAACCCAGGAATGACACAGACTGCAACATGCTCCTCATCCATGTGGGCACAAATGACACCAGCTCAGAGCAACCCCAGGTGGGCTATAGTGTCTACAGGGCTCTGAAGGAGGGGCTCAAAGGGTTGGGAGTGCAGGTAGTTTTTTCCTCAATCCTTCCAGTTATGGGTCATGGGCAAAGGAGGGATGCATGAATTGATGAAGTCAATAGAAGACTGCAGCACTGGTGCTATCATGAAGGCTTCAGCTTCTTTGACCACAGCACTGCGCTTCAGAGATGGAGGCATGGGTCTGTTGGGAAGGGACAGCCCCCATGTCATTCCAGTGGGGAAGAAGCTCTTCTCACCCAGAATGGCTCACCTACTTGATAAGGCTTTAAAATAACCTCACCAGGGGATGAGCGGACAACCACCAGTGAAGGCCACCAAGCGACAACCGCAGAATTAGTAAGTCATGCAGCACAAGGGACACAAGTGAATTCCCCACAGACCTCACTCCTACCTCAGCCCAGGGACAGGATTCTTCTAGGGGTGCTGGGAAGCCTAGAACCTCTGATGGCAGGCTTACTTGCCTGTACACAAATGCCAGGAGCCTGGGAAACAAACAGGAGGAATTGGCCCTCCTGCTAAATAAAAATCAATACTCTCTGTCACGGAGTGGGAACCTACGAGTGGCCGTGTACTCGCTAGCACCCCCCTGCCATGTCAATTAGGCAATCCAGCACCCTCGACTCGCCCGCCACGTCTTTGATCTTAGGTTCAGTATGGGAGGCTGCCTACTTGCACCTATGACACCGCACTGGTATTACCTCCGTTCCAAA
>NW_017728949.1:9078593-9100742 GCF_001723895.1 Crocodylus porosus | reverse complement strand
GTCTTTGATCTTAGGTTCAGTATGGGAGGCTGCCTACTTGCACCTATGACACCGCACTGGTATTACCTCCGTTCCAAATGGGGTGCTCTCACCCCAGCCTTATGGGCAGTGCGTGCCTCCGACCTCCCCTTATAGCATGCCCCAAGCCTCGCCGCTCTTCCTGGACATTGTCTGGTCCTGCGCCCTACTGGTGCCCCCTGGGCTAGCCTACAACCAGCGCCCCTTCTCTGGTGCCCCTGGGCCTAACCCTCAATCAGCGCCCCTTCTCTGGTGCCCCTGGGCCTAACCCACAATCAGCGCCCCTTCTCTGGCGCCCCTGGGCCTAACCCGCAATCAGCGCCCCTTCTCTGGCGCTCCTGGGCCTAACCCGCAATCAGCGCCCCTTCTCTGGCACCCCCCCACCGGGCTTGGCCCCCTTACCTGGATTAACTCTCTATATCAACTAGGCTCAGGCGGCCTAAGCCCTACCTGGCCCCTTCTGAGTCCTGTCAATGGTGACCGTCCAATTGGGCTCAGGCGGCCTAAGCCTTACCTGGCCCCTGCTGACCCCTGCCAATGATGGTTGTCCAACTAAGTGTGCCCTGGTAGGCTCAGGTGGCCGGAGCCCTACCTGGCCCCTTCAAAGTCCTGCCAATGATGACCCTGACATAAAGTGTGTCCTGTAAGGCTCAGGCGGCCGGAGCCTTACCTGGCCCCTATGGTTCCTAGGGCTCCCCTGCTGGTATGGGGACCTTCCAGACCACTCTTTAGCTCGCACCTGTCTTGGGTGCCTGTCAATGCAACCTGCCACCCGCCCTGGGGTGGCTTGATCTAGTACATGGCCCACCTAGGGCCTCTGCCGCACCTCCCATGCCCATTGCCCCCCTGTGGGGCCTTTGCCATGCCTCCCACGCCCATTGCCCCCTGTGCGGCCTCTGCCACGCCTCTCCGGCGCAAACCGCTGTGCCCCACTGGCACCACTTGCTGTGCCCCACCGGGCACTGGGAACCCCCAAGCTGCTGGGGAGCCCCCGTGGGCCTCCTTTCACCCCTACAGCCTCACCCGGTCCTCCGGTATAACCATAACAAGCCGTGAGCCACGTGGCTACAACACAAGCAAAAAGCCCACCGGCTTATAACACAAACCACACGCAACGCTGGCTCTCACCAATACCTTTCTCAGGGCTCTCCCTCTCCCCTCGCATCATTGCAGCGGTCAGTCTGCCACCATAGGCTCTGCTGCTCAGCTCTCCACTGCAGAGCTCCTGCTTGCTCGTGCAGTGGCTGGAGGGGAACTGCCCACGGGCTCCAGCCTGAGCTGTTATAAAGGGTGCGGCCCTGCCCCCTTCCGGTCACCTGACCAGCTGGTTGCCACAGCAAGCCACAGCTGTGCTGCTCTGCTGATTGACAACTCCCCTCTTATCCTTCAAGTCACAGGGCACCTCAGTGCCCCTGTGACACTCTCTCATAGGAATAATGGAGACCTGGTGGGACTCCACCTATGAGTGGACCACAAGTATAGCTGGCTATACCTTGTACAGGAAGTATCGTGTTGCTAGAAAGGGGCGGGGGTGTAGCTCTCTATGTGAAGGAGCAGTACACTCTACAAGTGGAGTTTGACACCCAAGAAGGTTGACTCAAGACCCTTTGGGTCAGATTACAGGGGGAACGTGGTGAAGAGGAAATATTGGTAGGAGTCTACTACAGAACTCCTAACCAAGAGGAAGTCATGCATTCACAGGGGAACTGACAGAGGCTACACATGCTCGGTGCATGGTTTTTATGGGTGACTTCAAAAACCCTAACATCTCATGGGAGGACCACTCTTCGAAATCTGATCGGTCACATCAGCAGCTTTCTCACCTGCACTGATAGACGCTTCTTGTTTGCCCGTAGACTTCTTGAGACAACAGATAAGGCACTCCTGGATCTGGTACTGGCCAAAGGGGATGATCTAGTAAGCAACCTGAGAATTGAAGGGAAGGTGGGAGACAGTGATCATGAGTTGATCACTTTCTCTATCCATCGCAAAGCTAGCAAATCAGCCAGCAATGCAGAAATCCCTGATTTTAGGAAGGCTGCTTTTCATAAATTCAGGAGGCTGGTTGCCAAGGCCCTGAGAAACCAGTATCTAACAGAGAGGAGAGTCCAAGATGAGTGATCACTCAAGGGGATCACCCTGCCAAACAAGATTCAGGATTTCCAGTGTCTGGGTGAACACACACCCATCATTGGCAAAGATCTCAGAAGGGGACACCTTGAGAGGCTGGACACCCACAAATCAGCTAGCCCAGATGGAATGCACCCAAGAGTGCTGAAAGAACTGGCAGACATCATAGCGTGGCCATTGGCAAAGATATTTGAGAACTTGTGGCACTCAGGTGAGGTTCCGGAGGATTGGAAGAGGGCCAGTGTGATGGCCATCTTCAAGAAAGGGGGGAAAGATGATCCAGGGGACTACAGGCCAATCAGTTTGACCTCAATCCCTGGAAAGATATTGGAAAAAATCCTCAATGAAACCATCAACAACAGGCATAGAATGCAACATTCTGAAAGATAGCCAACATGGCTTTGTTGCAGGTAGGTCTTGCCTGGCCAACCTCATTTCCTTCTATGACCAGGTGATGCATCACCTGGACAAAAGAGAAGAGGTTGATATCATCTACTTGGACTTCAAAAAAGCCTTTGATATGGTCTCTCATGAAGTCCTCATGGTTAAACTGGGGAACTGTGGCCTTAACAACCTCATGGTCTGATGGCTCAGGAACTGACTTCATGGTCAGAGAGTGATAGTCGATGGAACCGTGTCAACATGGTGCATGGTGACCAGTGGCATGCCCCAGGGCTCCGTACTTGGACCAGTACTCTTTAACATATTTATAAATTATCTGTATTCAGGTATCAGAAGTGGACTGACTAAATTTGCTGATGAAACCAAACTATCAGGAAGTGTGGTCACACTAGAAGATAGGCTGATGATTCAGGCCAACCTGGACAGGTTTGCAAGGTGGGCGATCGAACCTGATGGCATTCAACACAGAGAAATGCAAGGTGCTCCACCTCAGGGGAAAAAAAATCTACATCATACTTACAGGCTCAGCAGTGCTACACTCACTAGTATTATGGCTGAAAGGGACTTGGGGGTCACAATTGACCACAAGATGAACATTAGCCACTAATGTGATACCACAGCCAGCAAAGCAAACAAAACCCTGGCTTGCATCTATCAATGCATCTCAAGAAAGACCCAGGAAGTCATCTTTCCACTATACTCAGCTTTGGTGAGGCCGCAGCTGGAATACTACATCCAGTTCTGGGCTCTGCACTTTAGGAAGGAGGTGGAGAAGCTTAAGACAGTCCAGAAGAGAGCCATGCACATAATCAGAGGACAAGAGAACAAGTCTTATGAAGAAAGGCTGAGAGACATGGGACTCTTCAGCCTGGAAAAGCAAAGGCTCAGGGGGGATTTGGTGGCATCCTATAAGTATATAAGGGGTGTGCACCAGGAACTGGGAAAATGTCTGTTTACCAGAGCACCAAGAGAAGACAAGGTCTAACAGTCACAAACTCCAGGAAGACTATTTTAGCCTGGACATAAGAAAAACCATCTTTACCATCCAAGTCCCCAGAGCCTGGAATACACTCCCCCAAAAAGTGGTGCAAACACCTACTCAGAACACCTTTAAGATACACTTGGCTGCTTACCTTGCTGGGATCATTTGACCCCAGCAGATTTTCTGCCCCTGCGACAGGGCTGAATCCGATGAACCTGCAAGGTCCCTTCCAGCCCTAATGTCTATGAACTCTTCTAAATCTATGAAATCCATGTACAAACCCCTGTTATGGAACACACCTGCAAAGTAGTCATTTTCTAAGACACTTTTATTTATAATTATTTAGTTTATAACAAGGTGGACATTTTACAAAGATATCAAGTAAAGCATATGCTTGCCCTAAGGAGCTTCCTGCCCAGTAGATAAAAATAGGGAGAAGAGAGCACAAGAGAAATATTTAGGAGTGATTTTTAATTACATTTGAAGTAATTAATGTCATGAAAATATTTGCATATAGGAATATTCAACTTTCACCCCAACAACATACCACAATAATCAATAGAATGGTGTCAATTGCCTAATGTGGAAACTTAGGCTACATGAGGTTCCCAGGGGAATTCAAACAAAATATATACCAGCCTGGCACTGTTTGCTGAACAAAATGGAAAAAAACACTGACATTACAGCCTTCATCACTACTACAATATCATGGCCTGTTACTACCTTTTCAAGTATGGTTATTGACCACAGGCCAAATTCTTAAAAGTATGTAGGTGTCCACCTTCCATTGAAATCACTGGGAATTAGGCAACTAAATACTTTAAAAGTCTGGTCATAAGGTATTATCTGGACCTGTAGCTATACCACAAATATATAGGACTCAACACAAAACAATTGCCCCTGACTTGGTTAAAACATAGTTAAAAATTTTAGTATAGACATAAACATAACCCTCCTCCTGTTGTGATATTTTAACCTGTCAGAATGGTGCGTGGTTAGCATGCTCACCCAGAAAGCTTAGTCTTTAATACTGTGCTATACTACTTAGAGCAATAGTATTTGGCTGAATTAAAATTGATGAAGTCCTTGAAACAAACAATCCCTGTTCAAAATAGACAGGCAGATTGTTGCAGCCCTTCTAGCAAAAAATGTACCAGAACACAGTTATTAAACATGAGGACTGTGGATTTTATGAGATTTTCTACTTTAAGGGAAACCATGTTACCACCAGCAAAAAGTTCTTTTCACTGTATCAAAATATCCCCTATCTACCATGATTACACATGCCACCTACTGTGGTTTTGCCTTGGCCATAAAACATTTACTCTTTTATTTAGTTGCCTTGCTAATTCCTAGGTTTACAATTTAGACTACTTCTTACTTAACATAGCACTATTTTAATGCTATTTGGCCCAAGCTTTATGCAGAAGCCTCTAATGTGCCTTCTGGTACTGTTGAAGTCATTGATGAGTGATCTGCCAAAGCTGTATTAGACTGTAGAGTTTGTATAAGCATTTAAAGGCTCCCAAATTTCAAATCAAATAAGAGTCATTCATTGAAGAACAGTCAATGTTTGCTTTTATATAGCATATGAAAACTTTCTAGGGCAAATGGGGTGACATTTATCATTTAAGTGTATAGTACCCACAATGAAGAGGAAATTCTCACCTTAGTTGAAACTTCTGCAATCAAGTTCTGCTTATTTGGGTCTACAAACTCCACTGGTTGACCTTCAAATTCAATCTTCCCAAGTACTGTGCCCTGTGGAAATAAAGAAGTAGACACCTGTGCATGAGCAAGGAAGAAGCTGTGAAAACTGGAGCAGCTGCTGACAGACAAAACACCAGAGGAACTGGAACAGCTGCTCCAGAGTCAGTTTGACATCTTCATCACCACTCCCTGCATCCTCAGATAGCTAAGCAGATTAACTATCCTACATTTTGGGGAAGTGGGGTAGGCAGTAACATCAGCTGAAATGGGATTAAGCCAACTTTCTTGCAGCTTGTCTTTCAGAGAAATCAGAGTTCAGCTCCTAAGACCAGAGGCCTTCAGGACCTGGATGCATTCCCAAAGCAAGCCTGCTGCCTTTCTTCTTGGAAGCATCTCTGTCACTCTAGATAGCTGGAGAAGCAAAGTTGGTGAGATGAAGGAAGGCGCATCCACTCTTCTCAGCTGGGGAATGGGTATGGCACTGGTGAACTTTTTAGCATGAGAACAGCAATTTGAAAGGGACAAAGTAGGAAATTTCAGATCTCTCCCTTACAAAAAGGATTTTATTTGTATAACAAAACAGATTACCATTTAATTCTGTTCCCCTACACTTTTACAATTACCAAGTAAGTACACACAATGGCTTTACTTCTGTGCATAAGCATACTATTGGATCAGAGACAGGTACTATCTGTGATACTGCAGTCATCTCATATTCTATGAACATCAAAGAACTCCGTCTTGGTCATCTTTGTGTACAAATAGTGGCCAACTGTTCATGATCACATGTAAGCCACTGTACAATCCAATACTTCTACCCATATTAAGTATCAAACACCTTAAACCACAGAAGCCCCATTAAAGACAAAAATATGATAGTGCACAGTGAGAGTATGGATGGCAGAATTTGGCCTAAGGCTATCTTAATAGCCTTTCATGTGAAGTAATTGTTTTTGGTGATATGCCCCTTTCCCCAGGCTTCTGATGAAACTTTTCTTTCCCTGTTGAGTATCCCTGTTGGCAGGATTTGCATGGGGCAGAGTTGAAAAGGCTAGTGTGACCTTCAAGAGGCCAACTACTTGGGAGCGCTGGAAACTGCTGAGAGCTGCTTCAGAGAACTGCAAAAGCTGATTATATCCCTTCTCTCACATGCACAGTGCTTTACCTTGACACTGGATTACTTAATGAAATGATGCCCTGTGTTTACCTTTAGAATCCAATTTACAGAGTCACTGTTCATTTATGCATTCATCGCACTGAAAGCCTATTCTCATCTTCAATTTATTAAAGTACACGGACTGAAATATTAAGCTAGTTTTTCAACCTGACTAAGATTAGTGGGAGAAAAGGCTACATTGTGCATTTTTTAAAAACCTAAGCCAATATTACTCAGAGTCCCAATGTAATGTACATTATTACCATATGCTGTATGCTAAGCTATTGGATAAATATTGAAAGCATATTTACTTTAGGTGAAAGGGACACTGATCCATTAAGTGACATGTATCAGGCAAGTACAAAATGTATTCCCATTCTCCACCTACAGACATACTGTATTAAAATGTTCTCATCTTTTGTCTACAGAGGGTTTGTCTACACTGTTCTCATCTTTTGTCTACAGAGGCATTTTCCCCTGAGTATTCATTTCTGCAAATACCATGCTATGCAAGTTGGGTCATTCATATTTTGTTATGTGGAATGAATGAGGGTGGACCTGAACTGCAGAGTTCAGATGGATCACCCACACAGTCAGACAAGAGAAGCTTCAGATAACCATTTACAACAGAAAAAGCCTCCAAGGCACAAAGATTTATATTCTAACAGAATTTGATAATTGTTTTTACCCAATATGTGAAACAAGATATACCATTAACCTTTATCTGGTAATGCAATATTGCACAGATCCTTCAAGTGTCAGTTCTGAGACCAGAAAGAAGTAATAACTAAAAATAAATAAATAAATGGACTAAAGAGAATCAGCCGGATCTAGGCAGACAAGGTTCTTTGGGTGAATCTGGTATCTTTTATTAGACCAATGTAAATAGTTTGGGGGGGGGTAGGAATTAGCAAGCTTCTGTGTTTAAAAACCGTCCATCAGGCAGAGGAAGCCTCTGCAGTTAGTGTGTGCTCTTCCTGCATGGAATGAATAGTAAAGCAGCACCAACACAGCTACAATCTACACCCCTCAGCCAGATCTAGGAATCCAGCTTTGAGCAACGAAGTTAGCTTCTGTCTTTAAGGACTGGTATATTTTCTTTTGAGTGGGATGGCCCTTTCCTTTTGTAGAGTCCTGTGAGATGATGCCCAGAAGCTTGAAATTCCCTCAAGTTGTGGCAAAATGCCACTCATCTATGCCAGGGCAGCTTGTGGTACATGTCCTCATTCATGTTTTAATTAGAACACTCTAGTGTCACCTCAGCATCATGTCTATTAAGCTTTCATGCATTTTAAAATGGCCTTGATACATTATAAAATGGCTGTTGTCAGCTAAAGCTGGTCAAATGAGGTTTAGATAAAGCATCCCATGGTCATTTTTAAATGTGCAGGGTTTAATAGACATGACGACAAGGCATTTTAATTAAAGCAGCTCTCCAGGAACTGCTCTAATTAAAATGTCCCACCCTAACTCTGAGCATGTGTATAGGCAGCCCAAGGCCCTACCTACATAATAAACATGCCTAGCAGCAGCGCCTTCAAGAAAGCAGCAACAAGGAGAGGCCAGCTAGCTTAGAGGTACGATAATGGACCCTGTTACTCACTGGTACTAACTGTACTCTCCTGCTTATGCCAGCCTGTAGCCAACTGCGGCAAAAGGGCACACAGCAAGAGGCACAGGTGGCTAGATGGCCACCAACTAGGGCAAGACCAGTGACAGAACACTGGGCGCAGTACGCCTGGAGAAGGTTGAGATCCCGTATTGAAGTAGGTGGCTGAGGAAATGCATGCATGTGGCATGAGTATCTGACTCTAAGGAACCGGGGGCATGGAATCCACTGATGGAAGTCTCCTTTGATTTAATTGATTTTTTTTTTTGGTCCATTTTGGGACTATTAAAAAAAACGGAATTAATAGAGAGAGAGGTAGGGATTGACCCCAAAGAAAATGCATGCCCCTTTAATTGATCTTTTTTTGGTTTGGGACTATTAAGAAATGAATTCAGGGGGATCAACCCTGAAGGGAGAAAGGAACTACAGTGGAAGCACCTTCCAAAAGAGATGAGAAATTATTGAATTGATTTAAGTTTATTTACGCTGGCAGGCTGTCAGTTGATTCATGATAGGGGAGGAAATCGAGTTGAACAACTGACCAAAATCTGGGTTGCCCCACTGAGTGGCTTCATTTGAGCCCAAGAGAAGAAGGCCTGACATAGATTCCAGATGGCCTAGATAGGACTGCCTCAGGCATCACAAGGGGTTACACCCTAGAGATAAGTGTAGGATCACATCTAGGATGTGGCAAACATAGGGTGTAAGGGAAAGCAGAGTCCCATGAAGAAAGTCCTCTGGCAGGCATGGATTTATCAGCCAACAGAACCAGCTCCCAACTTAAAGCAAGATCAAAGGTTCAGCAGGAAAGAAATACAACACCAGAGAGTGACTGGATATAGTGTTGGCCTCTCCATATCCTGATGTCATTCACCAGTAAGACATCAGGCCAGAGAGGGCCTAGGCCATACAGTATTTACTCCTGACAAGGTCATGCACACCAGAGACCACCACAACATCCCTAGTTGTCCCATCCATTAAGAAGAATATAACAACACAGTGTTTAGGAAATTATACCTTGTCCCGAATTATTTTAGATAACATCCTGGTATCAATTCCATACAGAGCAGGCACCTGGAGAAAAGACAACAGACACAGGTCATAAAACAGCAGATGACAGGGGAAAACTACCAGCATATCCTTTCCTTGAAAAGAGTGTGTCTGTGGTTTAAGAATTCAGCCCCTTGCGGGGGTGGGGGGGTTGCCCATACCACTGCACTGGTGGCCCCTGGCAAAACGAGGGCTGAGGCTCACTTTTCCGATGTTCTGTCCACCCTAACCTACTGATCCAGTTCACCATTGAAGCTGTTCCAGGCTCATCCATAGTAACTGCTAGAGACTGAGGGATTAAGAATGGGTGCTCAGAATAAGTTCACAGCAGCTAACAAATTTCCAGATCTGGACTGGCTTAATGAGTACAGGTAGACAATGTTAGCACTATGAGGTGTGCAAACATCTGTCTCAAGATGAGCCCAGAAGTTTCAAATCCATAGTGTTAAAAACATTCTGACCTTTCTGTGTTCCTTGCAACAGAAAAATTGCTCTATATTTTTTCCATAGTCAAAACATGAGTGAAAACTAAAGGCAGGCTGCTGTAGAAAATTGGTGACTACGTTTTCTTTATAGTTGCATGCTTCATGGAACTGATCAATGGATCTGCTCCCTTGAAATAGCACTGGACTCTTGAGTATGAAGCCTTTTTTGGAGGGTGAGACACCTTGTGCAAATCAGCAGGTTTTCCAACTTCTAATATTGCAAAACAGTTAGCTTTACAGAGAGATGTACCTGTTGTAGTTTGCAGTCCTATACTAGAATGAAAAGGGGAAAGAATGCTCTGTGCTGTGTCTCAGCCACAAATTGCTCTCATGGGAGAAGATGTATGGGTATGCCCTGACAGGAAGAGAAGGCTGGCGGCACCTATCAAATGTGCCAATAAAGCCTCCGATGCTGTCTTCTAAAAAACCACTTCAGCTGGGTAAATGCACATCCCCCATCGAAGTGATCAAACAGCATAAAGGTTCCTTATGTGAGAATTGTGTGTCATACTTGAGTCAGGCATTTTCTGAGTGGCTCCTCACATCTAAAAAGTTTGAGAACCACTGAGATTTATTAGTATGTGTTAGTACCAGGATATACCTGTTCTCCCTTGTTCCTCTTTCATTTTCCTTCTCCCCATTTACCCTTCTAAGTGATTGGGGTTGCCCAAATATCTGGCTGCTGCACTGTGCAGCTGGCACAAACATCATTCAATATTTGTGTGGCAAACACTATTCTATATGGACCGTGGGCCCCATTTTTACCTCTAGGAGACCAGCTGATATAAATCAACAGATATAATCACATTCAAATCAACACAGCTATATTGATTTATACCTGCCAAGAATATGACCATGGTTTTACAGTGGTGTAACCCCTGGGACATCAATATTGTTATAATGGTCACAGCCTCCTCTGAGAACAGACTAATAATTCATCAGCAGCACACCCTTGTACCTATGGTTACAGTGCTTTGGGATGGGGGGAGTGCACTGGAGGGAGATAATAAAAGGGGAGAGTAAGGGAGAGAAAAGGTCAAGATGTTATCTGAAGCATGCATAAGCAATCTATTGTGAAAGGAGGAGCCAAGAAGCATCACCACTTAGCTTTCTTCCTGAACAAGTCTGGTAAGTATCACTATACCTTCCAAAAGGAATGGAGAAGGAGGCTATTTTCAGGGCAGAGAGACAACAGGGGCTTTGCCAACATGAAACAGAGCTCTGCATCCGAGGGCAGAATTTGCAGAGTACCTTAAAACAACACCTCTTTCCCCTGCTTCCATCAAAATGTTCAGCAAGTTACTCAGCAATTTTATAAAAATAGATATGTACATCAAGTGCCTGGTCACCTACAGATCTCTCACCTGTTCTTCTTTCAGCCACTCCCCCAAACTCTTGACTGCCCGCCAGTGACTGTACTCATTGCTATAATCCAGCACCAGCAAACCTGAAACCTGAACATAAAACATAAAATAAAGTGTTCTGCTCTTACAGAAGGTAAGGAAAGTTCTCCCTACAAATATTTATAAGATGAGTGCATGGCAAGCTGTTCAAGGGTTAGATCTAGACATTTCTATTTCCTGTAAAAAGCAAACTGCAAATTCATCAAAAATGCATTTCAGGACAGCCAAAGCTATTTGCTAAACAAGCTGAATGTATTGAATAGTTTCATCAAAAAAGAACAAACCCCAATAAAATCTAATCATTTCATTTTGAAAATGTAAAATATTTTGCAGTTCATTTTGAAATACCACATTGATTTTAAAAAAAAAATCAAAATAAATGTAAAAAAAGAAGAGTTAAATAATGTGAAAATAAAACATTATTTTGTTCAATAAAATATTCCAGTTAACTGCAAATACACATACTTCCTATTTTTTGGTCATGTCAACAAACCATCACAATTCCTTATTTGCACAGTTACAGTCATACTGCAGACCATATCTGAATGGAGATGCTTTCTCCAGGCTACTTTTTCCATGTCCGAAGGGAATGGATCATTTGTGATCACACAGACCTTCTTTCCTTCAAGACATAATTACACAAGATCCCTGTAGAAATTATGGTTATTTCTTACAGAAGAAAATGCATATGCTTATTTTTAGCTGGTTTTAAGACAATTGTTTAGAATACACCTAATAACAGTGTCTATTTTTGCTCTTCCCTTGTGTTCTCTCTCTGTCTCTCTAACTCATCTTTTCCTTCTTTCCTGTTAAGAGAAACAGAAGGAATCATGCTACCAGTTAACTTTCCTCCTCCTGTCTTTAGAGAGAATTTATACCAGTTTAACTAGGAGCATGGTTTAGCCAGTACACTCTTTCAAGTTGCACAAGTACATTTAAGACACACTTCCCACAATGCTAAATCCTTATGTACCACTTTGGCACTGCTACACTGGGAAAATAAATGGCTAGATTCACCACTGATACATATTTAAACTCCACTGTCTCTGTTTATGCCAACAGTGTTCACAAGACCATTAAGATTAAGTACCAACATTCAAAAAGCCTTCTTACATGATTTTCTGTAAGTTGCATAGTTTAGACTGGTAGAAAACAGAACACACATTTGCCCATTGGTGGGGGCAAATCTTAGACCAGGTTCCACCATTTAAACCAGTCCATATACATTGAATTTCTGTTCTGTTATGGGTATAAACTGGTTTCCAGTCTCTTATACCAGTAAAAGTGCAATGTCTGTACCCAACCCAAGTTAAAACATTTGCTGAATATGCTTCATTTTCCTGATCTAGGCAGGGCTGTAACAAAAAGTCCTTCTGTGTTCAAATGACCTTTCTGGAGCCACTTGAACATACCTTAGGAAATTTCCAGAAGGAACCATTATACCATGTAGTCTGATTTCCACTGTATATTACAAGCCTGTTCAGTAAAGGCTTTGAGTATGTTCAGAAGTGTGCCTGCAGCTATAGACAGACCTGAGCTAGCTTTTTTAAAATAGCTGGCTAAGGCAACTATATATTCAAGCAATGACAAACACAGGCTGAACAAGTTCACCCAGGACCTGATTTAAAGTGCTGGGTGGCTGAAACCCATCCCACTGAAGCTGGACTGCTACTGGTATTCAAACTGGTTGGATAAAAGCTAGCTCAGAGATACACAAGCTACAGTGGATTGCAGAGTAGGCACACCCTCTCTCCAAACTGCCCTTTTCACTAGGACCTGATCTTTCCAGGACAGGTGGCCTTTGGGAGACACCCTTGTACCTAAGGCATCAGAAAGATGGAAAATTCCCCTACTTAATCCTGGAAAATCTATTCTAGCTTTTACATCTAGCCACAGAGGATAGCCGAGCACACCCACATGCATCAGTGATTTGTATTCTTTTGTCCAACCCTGGCTTCGCTGGTGTTATTACCTTGATTCCATCGGACTCTAAAAACTTGCTGAGGCCCATTTCATCCAAGGCAGAAGTGTCTGGCACCCCACCATTCCCTACAATGGGGTTTGTCAGTGTGAGAATCTGTCCCCGATAGCTAGGATCTGTCAGAATTTCCATGTACCTGAAAAAAAAGACAACATAACCTGGATAGGTGAAGGGAAGCAAAAAAAAGTCAACAAGAAGAAAAGCAAAACAAAAACAGTCAGTTCCAAGATGAGAAATCAACCAAAGGCAGGAGAGCATATGAAACCTCCTCAGCACAGAAGTACCTGCATGTACAGTTCACCCTACCACCACTTTTCTCTGTGTTTTTCCTATTTAAATTTGGAGACTTGGTATACAGAAAAGTTGCAGAATTTTGCACATTCCTTTTTTTCAAAAAAAAAATCCCTGTATCCTCCTAGAATCCACTCACTAAACTTACTCCTGTCCAGAGTGCAGTCATTGTCCAGGGTGCCCCTTTGTGACAAAGCCAAACACTATTGCATTTTTGGTATCACTGTTCTCTTTGCTCCATACCATTTAAGTTTCAAGTATAACAAAGTGAAAGGCAAACACCCCAAGTCCAGAGGGCCTTGAAAGTGTGGGGGCTTCCTCATCCTATGCCATCAACTTTCAGGGCCATTACTTCTCTATTTGCAGGGGAACAGAGGTAGAAAAACTGATGCTCACCCTCTCCTATGGCTTCCATTCTGATGATCTAGTGTTGCACAACTAAGGTCTGTTCTGTATCATCCTTCACCATTTCCCTGGTCTGCTTCCTTCCTTCATCACTCCAGTACTACTCTTGTGGCTCCTTCACACTTGTAATTTTAGCATCTCAAGGCAGCCTCTCCACCTGTTGCCCACGCTGCCATATTTGAAAGCAGATGTCTCTAATCAAGCCCTTAGTCATAGCCAAGGATCCAGGTTTTCCATTTATCACAAAAATGTGGAAAAACATAGATTTTCTCCTTTAAAAGAGAAAATCACAGATTTTCCTTTTCTTCTTTAAAGGAGAAAAATGCTGGAAACCATGGGTTTCCCTTTGCAGGCTGGTAGAGTTCCAGCATGCATGGGGCTGCTTGGGGATCATGGAGCAGGAGGAGGGTGATCACAGGTAGGGGGTGCCACATGCATGTGCATGCACACACATGCACATGGCAGCCAGGCAGTGTGGTGGAAAACAGCTCCTGAAGCTCCCTGCAGGTAAGTATATGAGGGTAGCAAAGCAAGACATGGGGGGACCATAGGTGACACATCAGGGGGTAATGGAGGGGCATGGTCCTGTCCCCAGATTTCTGCAGCCACAGCAGGCATGGGGCTGCAGCAGGCGAGACCTGGTGCAGGAGGGCAGAGCAGCTCAGTGAGACTCATTGCTGCTGTTGTTCCTATGCTCCCAATACAATTTGCATCGTCAGTAGTGCAAAAAGTAATGGATTGTGAGTAGAGGGCCCTCACCTCCTCCTGACCCCAGACACTCATGCACTGGACCATGGCTGTACCCTGCCACCATGGCCTGGCTACCACCACAGCTCTACCCCACCCCCATGGCCCAGCTATGGCCATCACTACCGTCGCCACTGCTCCCCTCAGGCTGCAGCTCCGCCCCAGAGGGGATATGGGTTGGGAGGCAGTGCAGGTGGCCTGAGGGAAACAGTGGTGGTGGCCAGGCCATGGTGACAAGGTAGGGCCATGGCAGAGCACATAAGGAGCTGTCAATGGGAGAAGGTGAAGGCAGCACAGCACCCCTCTTGCTCTCCTGGACCCATTACTCCTTGCAATGCTGGTGTCGCAGCTGGCACAGGGTCCCAGCAGTAGCAGGAATAAGTTTTGCCATCCTGCTCTGCCCTCCCACACTGCGGCCCACCTGCTGGGACCCAGAAGCAGCTCCTGCCCATGCTGATCCAGCCAGGCTACTGCCCTGTGCCCACTGTGGGCACACACAAATCTGGGGCGGGGGCATGTCACCTTATACTCCCCAAATGCATCACCGATGGCATGGCCTATGGTCAGGCAACCACTGCCCCACACACCCCCACCCTGCCCCACATCCCCCACCCCACACGCTGTGGGGCTGGGGCCTGGGGCCTGGGTGCAGAGTGGGGGACTAAAATCAAACACCAAAATATATAGGTATTTAGAATTAATTTTATTATAATGATTGAGGCACTGGTAGACTTCCAGATTGCTTTAAATTTTTAAATATATCAATAAAGCATTGTGTTCAATGGATACCTATGTATACAGTGGTGTTTCATTTTAATTGCTGAAAAATGCAGAATTTTTTTTTTTTTTAATGAGAGACTTTTGGATTTTTAAACAGAGAAAACCAGGATTCCTGGTCATAGCTAAGGACATTAAGTATGACCAGTTATCTTATCCATTAATTCTTTTTGGCTGGCTGTCATAGGGGGATCTACCAACCCCATCATCCACCTCCTTTCCAAAAGGTAGTGGAAGTGCCTTCTGCAGGGGCAAAACCCTTGACCTCTCGGGAGAAGTCTGCATCCTTGTGGTAGTTCACCACCCAGGGTCTACTGAGAAATATACCGGCTGATTGCGTATCTTCATGCTGTTTGATCACTTCAATGGGGCATGCGCATTCACCCAGCTGAAGTGATTTCCTAGAAGACAGCATCTGAGGCTTTATTGGCATGTTTAATAGGTAGCCTTCTCTTTCTGTCAGGGCATACCCATACATCCTCTCCCATGAGAGCAATTTGTGGCTGAGACACAGAACAGGGCATTCTTCTCCCTTTTCATTCTAGTATAGGACTGCAAACTGCAACAGCTACATCTCTCTGCAAAACTAACTGTTTTGCAAAGTCAGGAGTTGGAAAACCTGCTGTTTTGCACAAGGCTTTTCATACTCAAGAGTCCAGTGCTATTCAAAGGATCAGATCCGTTTATCAGTTCCATGGAGCATGCAACTATGAAGGAAACAGTCACCAATTTCCTACAGCAGTCTGCAAGGCTTAGAAAGCAACCAAACTACCTCTGTTGTGGGTTTGTGGCAGTTTTGTAGGGTCTACACTCTGCTCCCTAGGGCCTGGTCTAAGGTAACATAGAACCTCAGATAAATAGGGTTTACAGGAACTCAGATCTAAACTTCTGGTCCAACTCCAGTTCAAGGCAGGAACAAACCAACCAACTGCTAGTCCATGCTTCACTTAAATCTTCTAATGTTGGAAGCTCTAAGTAATCTGTTCCAGTACTTGATCGCCTTCACAATTAGGAAATTTCTTCCTAATAGCTAACCCAACTTCCCCTTGCTGCAATTTAAGTCCATTAAGCAAAGTACAGCTTCTATAGCTGCTGTTGCTTGTTATCAGGGCATCTAGCTGGGTCCTGAAGAAGATGATATCACTAAGGTAGGCTGTTGGGTATTCCACTGGATCTACACAGCCTTGACCATTAGCCAGTAAAAGATTGCAGCAACATAATGTACCCCAAAGGGTATGACCATGAATTGAAATAGATGCCAAGGAGATTTTTTTTTTTTTTTGTCTCAATAGGCCCTGGTCAGGACAATTTTCCAGTTACCTGTGTTCAGGCTTTTCCACACACACTGTGGCTCTACAATGATCCCTAGTATCTTTGCCTTTTCTGCCTCCTTTGATTACTTTGTTTTTTTCCTGTGCGAGGTTTCAGTTCTTTCCCTCTCATATTTCCCAGTAAATCAGCCTGTACTGTACTCTAAGCATTCATGCACTGACTGCTACTGATACCCAAACTGCCTAGTTTAATGCTAATTTAAGTGTCTCTATGCTGCACTGCAATCACTGTGGTGTTAACATACCCCAAATCATCCCAAGAGTCGAGCATTTCAGCAAGTTTATATACTCAGTTTGTCTCCTCCTTTATGTAGCAGCAAATAGGCTTCATAATCCATTGGCTTCACCTTCAAAGGCAAGAAGCTCCTTTCCTAGAGCCCCAATAGATCTATCCTAACCAATTCAAAGGGTGTTTCAATGATCTGGAAGGGGCAGGGGAGGAGAGACTGCCAAAGGATCCAGAGGTACCTGTCTGTGGCAACTATTTAGCTGTTCAGACAAGATGCATATAAGTCTTGGACATCTTTATGGCTCCCAGCCCAAAAACCAGAGGAAAGAAAGAGTGTCTCCTCTTTTCCTATATATCCCACTGATGTTGTCTCATGGACTAGGTTAGATCTTTTTGTCAAACACAGGGCACCATAAAAGTTGAACATGAAAACTCGCCTGTAACTTACATTCTGTCACTTGGCACAGAAGAACTCATTTAAGCTTCAAATGTGGCAACCATCTTGCTAGAGTTGGTTGGATCACATCTCCACCTCATGAGGGCTCTTCCTTCCTCATTTACTCATTCGTTCTACTCCTATCTTTGTTGTTTTACTACCTTCAGCCCCAGGTTGGAGTAACTGAATAGCTTTTTGGCATGTGTGAGGCTTTGCCTATCTGTGGATGTTACAGTGAGGACATCAATAGATGGTTAGCTGGAGTCTTCATTCTTCAAGCAATACCTGGCGCTAGCCTAGAAAGTGCTTAGTGATCCTCTTCTGACAGTTCCTTCTTTCGCACCTCATGACCTTCTCTTGCCATCTGGTAGTTTGTTTCCAGTAGAAGTAAATCTTCATGCCCAAGTGGGAAAACTACTCAAAAGTCTCTTTTTGAAGTCAGAGTGCCTCCTTCTGCTTTGGCCATTGGTGTTTCTAATGAGTAGCAAAAGCCAGGCCAATCCTATCTGCCTAAACAAAGACTGTTTGCACCTCAGCAATCAAATGGGCTATATATGTCTACAGATAGATCAGATAACTAACTGATAGGTCTCTTGCCAACAGAACCACACCCCACAATGTTTGCTGACCCTAGGGCCTGGATGGGTTTCATTTGGTATTGTCATCGAGTTTAGTCCTGCTGGATGAGTGGAATTAGACCACTTCAGCTGAGAAGGGACCAAAACTGCATTCTATAGCAGGGATGTCTCTCCAGATATGCCCTTCCTTCTCACAATGGAAGCAGACTCCTTTTTCAGACTCTGTGAAAGTCAGCTGGCTTCGTTGCAGGCCAACCTGATAAGTTTTCCCCATCCAGAGAGCAAAGAGTGATTGATGTGGGTCACCATCTAGTCATATATCTTGCTGCTTTCCTGTAGTGTCCCCTCAGTGGTCCTGGACCAGGGAACTGCTGTCAACAATTTAGGCAAGCTAGTTAGCCATCCATTAACCTTTCTTGAGCTGCTCTCATGTGGGAACTATAATAATGGCCAATATTATACATGTTTTCATTTATATTTATTGTATGTAGCACTTTCCATCTGAAAGGATACAAAGGCCTTTCATAAATAGCCTAGGTTCAACACAACTGAAATACAGTCACTTCTGGAATAAGCAAACAAAGTGTGCTTTAGTTGTTTGGATGTGGAAACACCTTGTCAATGAACAAAGTAAATCCATACTCTTTTTGTCCATGCAGAGCAGGTAACCTTGGTTTTTAAGGCTTACTGGAAAGTCTCAGAGGCTTAAATTGCATGGAATTCTATTTACTTACTTCTGAGAGATACTGTCAGGACCTGGATCCTGAGTCAGCAAGGCATCCTAATCACAAAGCATATAAGCATATGCTTAACTTCAGGTGAATGAATACTCCAGTCCCATTAACTTCAGTAGTATTTATCTAAATGTAAGAATGTGCTTGAATGCTTTCCTCAGCAGGAGAAGCTTGAAACCCATAATTGAATGTTTTGATGACCTGGCATTCAGACCCAAGATTCTGCATTAATGATAACGTGAGCACTGGATCATTTTTAGTCGTACTTTCCAAACTAAATTCCAAATCAAATAATTGTAGTTTCCCTAGAGTACCTACATTCTCTCTGTAGCATCAGTTCAATAAGTGATTCTTCACCTACTGCTCTATACTGTCATAAACAGTTCCTGCAAGCTGTTAAACACAACCCTTGCCTGTCAACCAAGAAGTGACTGTATTTCAGCAATGAATAAAGCCATCCCATCTCTGCGTACATTTTGCTAAGTGCACTGGAATGCTTCAGGATGAATTTGCCCCATATAATTTGTCTATATAATTTATTAGTATCATTTTTAAATGGTAGATAATTAGAAACTCACACTGTTTACCAGATATCAGCAAGCCACAAGAGACAATTTTTTTTATGGAACGCCAGCACTATTGCCAAGAGATGAATTCTCATACACTGGAAAACTCTTTGCAAAATCGAGA
The DNA here is from genome assembly GCF_001723895.1 of Crocodylus porosus. Taxonomy (NCBI): domain Eukaryota; kingdom Metazoa; phylum Chordata; order Crocodylia; family Crocodylidae; genus Crocodylus; species Crocodylus porosus. Next base: position 9,081,598 of record NW_017728949.1, on the reverse strand, counting down.
AAGGTTGCAGGCTGATACAGGCAACAGAGTGTTCGAGCTAGTTCTGAGAAATGACATGTTGAATAAACAATGCCCATGGAATATTTCAAAGGTATTTTTGTCCTGCTGTTTGAACTCATATTTTCTGCTATGGTTAAATATAGGGAGATTTTCAAATGTTTGTGTTTGGCTGTAGCACAGTGGGGGTCCACCTGACGCATGAGCACCACAAGTAGCACAGGCAGCCCCTACTTGTGTCACATGACAGAGCAGGTAGGGAACAGGCAGCACAGCAGCAGATAGGGCAGAAAGCAGAAGGCAGAGCAGGAAATCAGGCAGGAAGCACAGGGCTGGAAGCAGAAAGAAGAGCAGGAGATTGGGCAATGGTCACTGAACAGGGAACAAAAAACAGAGTGGAAGAATGGATACAGGAAGGGGATTGGACTGGCACTTAGGGAGGATATGGGGCTAATTTGTGGCACGTCTACCATAAAGGTTGGCTCCCAGTGCTATACACCCATTGAAAATATATCTCTTCCTCCTATCTGAGTGTGTATGCTTCCAAAAATTCTTCGTTAATTACAAAGTTAACATGATTCACCTTTGTGAGGTTTTTCAAGCATCAAACAAGGCCAAAAAACCATTCATTTTGGCTGTGGTATTCAGGTGCAGCTCTCCACTGAGAAAATGCACTTCACACAAGTGCCCTGTCTCCTGGATCTTGGAAGTACAGATGGACGTGAAAGCAATGAAGGGTTCAGGTCTCTCTGCTTGCCCAGAAGCCCTGCCTCTATAAATTCCTGCCAATCATGACATTTGCTAGAATGAATAGTACAGAGGGAAAGAATGGGGAAGGAACAGCCTCATGGATAGAAAAGTAATTAATTTAGCTGGTCAAAACACAGGAACATAATAACTTTTACTGTTCTTCCTGTTTTCTTTAGCTGATCATCATTTATCCCCAACCAGCTGGCAGTAATACTAAATGAATTTTTCATGAAAATATCTGTGAACAATGTACCCTTTTCTATTCTGAGATTCAAATTTTTACTAAAAAATGTTGCCGAAAAAGGGAAGTTGCAAATTACATTGAAAACTCAATACCCATAAAAACAGTTTTGCATCTTTGCTCTGTGTTGTTGAGCAAGAATTCAGGCACTTATAGGGAGAAAAAAAACACATAAGCACGTTTTAATTTCATGAATATTTAGCTCAGTCTGAACTGACCCATGACCCTAGAAACATCCAGCTGACAATGTATAGAATAGAGGCTTGCTTTACAAAATTCTTGGTGTAACCACTTCCACGTTCATTCTGCCCCACCTCACTGGCACAGTCATGCCTATGCTACTACCTTGTTTCCTATCCTAATGAATAGCTCTAATCCTGAAAAGGTATGTACCTGTTAATACAGACGCTTGTGTTATGCCACTTGGAAAACAAACCACAGCTGCACGGATTGCTTTGGACACTTAAGGCTTTAAAGAGCTAGAAAACCACAAGGTCTCATTCTGCATAAAGTAGCCCTTGAATTCCAAGTTCAGTTGTGCCTGATTAAGTTCTGTCACATCTATGCTCTGCAAGAACATTTCATAATCTAATTCTCCTAAAATAATCTCTTCTCAGTATTAATCAGGGTTATGCCCCCTAGACTTAAGAATACAACAAGCTTTTTAAATGTATACTTTACTTCTTCCCTCCAGCCCTATTGGTACTCAGAAAAAAAATAAGCACTTCTTTATGAAGGTATCCTCTCTATTTATTGGTAAATGAATAAATATGGCTTCTGTCATTGAGCTGCAGTGTTGAAGGGAAATTAATCCATCAGGTGCTGTCTGACTTTTGTGATGTGACAAGATTTATTACCCATAATCTATCACAGAGAAGAGAACTCTGGTGCCCTCCATCATTCTGATCTATATTGAACAGTTGTTTGTTGGCAGGTATATTAACACGGCTAGTAATTAGTGCTGTCGAAAAGCTTAAGTAATTGCCTTGTGATGCAAAACTTTGCAAAACAGATTTCCAGTGCTGTAATTTAGCACTCTCACCAACAGAACTATTTAAAAAAAATCTTGCAATATGTATTCCACCCAGGGACAGCAGACTGCAGCATATGAAGCAGTTGTTTAAAGACTGCATTGACATCTTGGCTAAAGTTCTGGTGAGTTATCTCAGACCATCTCAACTCCCACCTCCCACTGAAGCTTAAAGCTCCCCACAAATAACCTTAGTGTATCAGGCATATTTGTAATAGGACTGACCATCATTTCTGTTAAGGTCAGTGGTTCAAGGCTAGGCACAATGATAACGCAAAGACAACACCAACAAAATGCCCTGCTAGCTATGAAAAAGCAGATTTTTCCCCACAATTTACTGCTGTGCTATTAGACTGGTTTCTCTGCTTATGTCACATTTATGTTCACCTTACCCAGAAAGGCCTGTGTTGAATACAACTTCCCCTACTGTGGAGGATGGATAGCCAAAGGAATAACCCCTCATCTTTGTTCCATCTTCCAGCACCAGGTTTGCTGCCGGCGCCTAGAGAAACAAATTGCATGATGAGACTCAGATATATACTTTTAAAGGATTCTTATAGAGGAAACATTCAGGGTATCTGGTTCTCATGCTTTATCCTATGCATTGCACAAATTCCCTCCTCTCCAAGGAATTGTCTACAGTGTTATCCTTCTTCTATTGTCTCTTTAATACTCCCTTCTGCAATGATGCTGTGAGAACCAAGTCATCTGTTCATGAAAGCTTATATGCCATATATATTTTTAGTTAGTTAGTCTATAAGGTGCATATCTACCCTGCCTTCCAGGTGAACTGTACACAGAGCTAGGGTAGATGAAACTGTGCTGATATTACTTTTGGAACAGCCTGCTTCTTCTCACCTCAACTGTTTGTTTCCTCTACCTACTGTATCTTGTAATTATCATAGTTTCATAGTTTCATAGTAGCTAGAGTCGGAAGGGACCTAGGTAGATCATCTAGTCCGACCCCCTGCCTGAGCAGGAAAGAGC
>NW_017728949.1:9072238-9078493 GCF_001723895.1 Crocodylus porosus | reverse complement strand
ATAGATAGGAATTACACCAAGACTGTGTTGTAGCTGTTGACTGGTGGTCTTAAACTTACCATGATTTGAAATCCTCTCATGACAAGCACTACTTGTAATTGTAATATATAATGATTAATGAATCATGGGTCACTTGAAAGCACTACAAGAACATAAATTAAGCTTCAACACCTCTGTGCAGTAGGCAAGGATAGCAAACCCTACTACCAACTCAGCATTTTCTATCAGCACTATGTGACACTACTAAAACTGGTCAGTAATGACTGGTAGAAGCTATATGTTTCATTCCTTATGAAATTATCACCTCTGTTTTACAGCTGGGGAAACTAAAACAGGAGAGATTATATGAGTTTCCCAAGGTCGGATGAGTCAGTGGCGGTCTGGGAATAGAAATGCAAACAACTCCAAGGCAAGATTCCTCCACAAGAGCTGACAACAATTCAGAGATCCCAGTCTGGCAAGTGAATTTCTTCTGTAAAGTCCTGACAAATTATTCCAGTCAGAATTCAAACAGGGTCCTCATCTTGGTTCCAAAGCGGTGCTAGTTGCATGTACACCAATAAGGAAATTGCTGAGAAGCTCCAATAAGCTTGCCCTGTTGGAAGTAGTGCTCTGAGCATCTAGCAAAGTGATTCTTTGTATTGTGCTTTTAAAAACAAACAAGATCAATTTGGTGTAGAGTGGAACAGAGAAACTATTTTCCATTTGTGATAAATTAGATGAACAATCACAGATAGGAGAAATTTTATTTTCAGTATTGAACTTTTTGTAACCATCTCAGCAAACATTCATCCAAGACTTCATTGAGGTTATAAATACAGTGCAGATCAATTACTATTGTACTACGAAGTATTACAAAACTAAACCACACTTGTCAAGCAACTGAATTACACACATTTGAAACTGCATTATCCATTCATTTTCCTTCCTCTTCCATTCACTTGCTAATATGTAAAATGCAGTAATTCTCAAGGAGCCTTGCACTCAGTTGTGAGAATTAATGAGGTTCTTTTTGATGTGGAAAAGCCTTGGGTAGGGATTCTCAAAGCCATCCAACTCCAAGTAAAATTCCATGGAAATCAAATTCAATGTCCCCTTTGAAAATTCCAGTATTGTATATCCCTTAGTGAAATACAGCCCAGTCAGTACCTACATATCACAGGGTGCAGCTACGCATTCATTAATGCACCGTAATTACAGCACATTAAGTTTAGTACCTGTAATGATAGGTACTAACTTAATGTGCTGTAATTGATGCTACTGTGTATTAGCATAGATCAACACTTTTTTAGTGACATTAATGAACATTAGACTAAATCTACTGTGAATTAGTATGGGTCTTGCCCGCCATGCTAATCCACAGCAGAATTAGTCTTCTGCACATTAAGCATCTCATATAGACGCACCCACAGTGCCCCTCTTTAGCTCTTCAAGCTAAAGTGCTTCTGACAGAGCAATGATTGTTATCCAAACAACTATCCTTCCTATCACATCATAGACAAAAAACTGCTTCCTGTAGAAAAGTAAAAGTTTGTGCCCTACAAAGGTCATAGGCTGTGGCTGAAAGCAAAAGACATTTTAATTAGGAGCTTCTGCCTACTCTAAACCTGTGAAAATCAGGGCACCTCTTTGGGTGCTGAAGGGGTCAGACTGTCAGTGGGACCTGTTTTCTTAAGTCACATATGTTCTAGTGCAAGTCCAACACTAATTATTAGTTTTGGAGCCCAACTTTAGGAACCCATTTTAAAAATCTGACCTCACAAGAAGTTTTTTCATGGGGTAATTCATCTAACTAGCTGTCTGCAGGCAGAGTGACCTGGGCTGTTAAAATGCATCTCAGACTGGGCCACAGTCCTGTGCACCAGCTCTAAATAGGAAACCATAAATCCCTCCTCAGAGCCTGGAGTCCAGCATGCTTTGTATTATGGTCCCTCAGCAGCATGGGTGAGTCATACCCTACCTATGTGTGTGGCTTCAGCTTGAGCCAGATGACCAGACACTTCCCTCTCCATGATATATTATTATTAATTAATAATATGGTTGAATTACTAACCATCCTTGAAGCTATTGTGGATACTTATACATTCAGTGTGAGTGTCTCCACATCTCAAAGCTGCTCCTCTACATATGTGCATACATGTATGTTTAATTTGATTTATAGGCCATTATAAAGGCTCATCGGTACAATCAGGGTATATGAACATTACATGCTATGTCCTTTTTTAGAAGGGTAGGAAGTTTTACTTTATAATATTTACTGGTATTTACAGCTGTAAGTGTACTCTCTGCTGTTCGGCTCCTAACTATCCCCCCAAAGGGTCTGCGGTTTAACAGCTTTGTTAGTCTAGAGTTTATAAAGCACTTTGAGGTACTGCATGATGGAAACAGCTGAAATATAGTAAGTGTTATAGTTTACCTGTTATCATAGCACCTAGAGGTTGCCATTTAGGTTAGCTGTTTTGCTAGGCACTATACGAACAAATGCAAATGAAGTCTCTGCTTCAGATGGCTCCATCTGCATTGAAGTGCTGCCACTTAAAAAGTATGTCCTTATTCTAACCACATTCTAGATTCTAAAAGCACTACCCATTTATAGCTTAGCAATTTTTTTTAGATATATATCTTTAACACCCAAATTAACTTTTAAGTATACCTGCTATAAACCCTTTTGCTTTCTTAGATCTTCTTTCATAATGGCTTCTTTTCTGCTTCAAAGCACTTGGCAAAATAAACCTGTAAATTCTGCTCTGCTGTTCAGGCTTGCTGCACAGAATACCCAGTTACTGACCACCAGATTTCTTCTCCCACATATACTTTTGCTACAGCCCAACACCCACCTGCTTCAGTTCTTTTTTGTAATGCTACTAAACTAAAATGCAGTGTATTATTTAGCAACTAGGGGAAGAAGCCTACTAAACTTTATGAGCTCAAATGGTGTTTTTTCCAGCTGTGTAAGGTGCACTTTTTTGGTAGGTATGCAGGTACATATAGATGTATAAGCCATGCTAGGACTCTATATATCATGACAGTCTTCTTGCCTCCAATCCAGGCTGTAGGTTTGGTTTCTTAAAGACTGCTCCACCCAGCCAGACAACTATGCACTTCCATTATTAGCATAGTAGCACTCAGACTTCCTCAACAGCAGATATCACACTCTGTAATTATGAGGTACTTTCTCTTTCAAGATCAGCTAGATCTACAGCAAACACGGAGACTCCTTTTCCATTCAAACCAGGCAAAAATCTCCCTTACAGCAAGTTATTTTGGTTTGGAAGCTGCACCCACGGATTGCAATTTTCAGTACCTGTAATTTCAGCCACCACTGATATTTTTGGTATCTCTGTCTCCTGGCTGAAAATGAAATGATTTTTTTTTTTTTGCTTTAAAAAAAATTAACCCAACTTCTTTGAAATCTCAAAAGAGATCCCTTCAGACAGTATTTAGATGATGACTTTGGCTAGTTCCTATTTTGTCCGAACCAAAGAAGAAATAAACCAGAAAACTTGATGCAAGCTCTTAATAAAAGCATGAAGAAATTCAGTTCCACATTCAGAGCTGGATAGGAATTTTGCAGTTCAGGTCAGATTCCTTACCATGCTGAACCCCAAGCCACCTGGGCACATCCACACAAGCACAGACATTTGTTTCCCTTGGGACAAAAAGAAGTGGCATGCCCTGTGCTGATCCTACTTGTCCCGGGGAAATGCCAGTGCCACGCACCCTCTGACACATGGCAGGTTACCCAGGGTGGAGTAGGGGAATCTGAAGCCAGCAACTGTGATGGGCCTAGAAGCCTTACCTAGGGCCCTGGGGGCCTCAGGCTGCTGCAGCCATGGCACTCCTGCAGCTGGGAGACTGACCAGCAGCTGGAGCATAGCTCCAGCAAGCCAGGCTCTGATTTTGGGCAGCACATGCTCCCATCACATGCACCACCCCACTTTTTTATGCCTGGTGTGTGGTGCTGCAGACGGATCTGAGGCACCACATACTACATATCCACGCTCGTCTGGATGCAGCCCTAGAGCTTTAGAGACTGTTGGATTTGTACTTGAGTCTAGATCTGAACTGTATGGTTGATACAAAGCTGTACCTTCATCCCTTGTAGTAAATTCAACAACGAATATTCTATTCACAATATATATTTTTATTGTTATTTGCTATGTTAAGCAAGCAACCAGCTTGGCTTAGCAGAGAACTCTTCAGTGAGTTTAAACACAAAAAGAAAGCTTACAAGAAGTGGAAGCTTGTACAAACAACTTGGGAGGAATATAAAAATATTGCTTAGGGATACGGGAATGAAATCAGGAAAGCCAAAGAACAATTGGAGTTGCAGATAGCAAGGAACATGAAGGGTAACCAGAATGGTTTCTAGAAGTCTGTTAGCAACAAGAGGAAGGTCAGGGAAAGTGTAGGTCCCTTACCGAATGTGGGAGGGAACCTAGTAACAGATGATGAGGAAAAGGCTGAAATACTCAATGCCTTTTTTACCTCGGTCTTCACAGGCAAGATCAGCTCCCAGACTACTGCACCATGCAGCACATTTTGGTGGAGAAGGTGAGAAGCCTTCAGTAGAGAAAGAACGTGTTATGGACGATTTAGAATATATGTACAAGTCTATGGTGCTGGATGCAATGCATCCAAGGATGCTGAGGGAGTTGGCTTATGTGATTGCAGAACCACCGGCCATTACCTTCGAAAACTCGTGGCAATCAGGGGAGGTCCCAAACAACTGGAAAAGGGTAAATATAGTGCCTGTCTTTAAGAAAGAAATGAAGGTGAATCCAGGGAACTACAACTTCACCTCAGTGCCCAGAAAAATCATGGAGCAGGTCCTCAAAGAATCCATTTCTAAGCACTTAGAGGAGAAGAAGGTGATTAGGAACAGTCAGCATGGATTCATCAAGGGCAAGTCATGCTGACCAATCTGATTGCCTTCAATGATGAAATAACTGGCTCTGTGGATTCAGGAAAAGCAGTAGACATAATATACCTTCACTTTAGCAAGTCTTTTGATATAGTCTCCCACAGCAATCTTGCAGGCACGTTGAGAAAGTATGGGTTGGATGAATGGACTGAAAGGTGGAAAGAAAGCTGGCGGGATTGTTGGGCTCAATGGGTAGTAATCAATGGCTCAATGTCTAGCTAACTCCATTATCAAGTGGAGTGCCTCGGGGATTGGTCCTGGGGCCGACTTTGTTCAATATCTTCATTAATGATCTGGAAGATGGGATGGATTGCACCCTCAGCAAGTTTGTGGATGACACCAAGCTGGGGGGAGTAGTATATACACTAAAGGGGAGGGGTACTATTCAGAGTAACCTAGACACATTGGAGGATTGGGCCAAAAGAAATCTCATGAGGTTCAACAAGGACAAGTGCAAAGTCCTGCACTGAGGATGGAAGAATCCCATGCACAGGCTGGTGGCTGACTGCCTTGGCATCTCTGTAGAAAACAACCTAGGGGTTACAGCAGACAATAAGATGGATATGAATCAGCAGTGTGCCCTTGTTGCCAAGAAGGCTAACAGCATACTGGGCTGCATTAGTAGGAACATTGCCAGTAGATCAAGGGAAGTGATTATTCCCTTCTATTCAGCACTGATGAGGCCACAACTGTAGTACTATATTCAGTTTTGGGCCCCCTGTCATGGAGCAACAGAAGTAAAGGAGTAGAGATCCCTTTCCTGGGGGCAGAATACCAGTGAGAGAACCCCATGGCCCCAAGGGAACAGCCCCGAAAGCCCCATGATGGGGAAATACTTATCCAGTGCAGGCATGGCAGTGAAGAGCCAGCAGCTCCAGAAGGAGCAAGTTGCACACTTCATCGGCTGTTCAGCTGTGCGGCTGGGTCCGGTGCGTGACAGTGACATCATCCAGCAGTGCTGGCAGGCATCTTTAAAAGCCACCTGCCAGGAAGGAGCCAGGGGGCAACAGCTTGGAGACAGCTGCGTGCTCCCAGCCAGTATGCCCGGCACTGCCTCCAGTCAGGGACCTAGGATGGAGCCATGAAGAGGAGTTTGCCTCCCAATTGATTGGCACCTGTCATTGGACCTGGGAAGGATGCCAAGGACCTGGGAAGCACTAACCTTTGATTCACATGCAGAGACATACAAGTAGGGAGGAGAGATCATTGCCTCTCCAATTCCTTGCTTTTTTTGGTTTCATTATAATTTTACATAGCCCCTGGGGCCAGAGATTGTGCCAATATATATTGTTCCTGGGGCTGAGGGACCAGAGGCCCTCCAGAGCTCCAGG
>NW_017728949.1:9063698-9070753 GCF_001723895.1 Crocodylus porosus | reverse complement strand
CCCAGAAAAATCATGGAGCAGGTCCTCAAAGAATCCATTTCTAAGCACTTAGAGGAGAAGAAGGTGATTAGGAACAGTCAGCATGGATTCATCAAGGGCAAGTCATGCTGACCAATCTGATTGCCTTCAATGATGAAATAACTGGCTCTGTGGATTCAGGAAAAGCAGTAGACATAATATACCTTCACTTTAGCAAGTCTTTTGATATAGTCTCCCACAGCAATCTTGCAGGCACGTTGAGAAAGTATGGGTTGGATGAATGGACTGAAAGGTGGAAAGAAAGCTGGCGGGATTGTTGGGCTCAATGGGTAGTAATCAATGGCTCAATGTCTAGCTAACTCCATTATCAAGTGGAGTGCCTCGGGGATTGGTCCTGGGGCCGACTTTGTTCAATATCTTCATTAATGATCTGGAAGATGGGATGGATTGCACCCTCAGCAAGTTTGTGGATGACACCAAGCTGGGGGGAGTAGTATATACACTAAAGGGGAGGGGTACTATTCAGAGTAACCTAGACACATTGGAGGATTGGGCCAAAAGAAATCTCATGAGGTTCAACAAGGACAAGTGCAAAGTCCTGCACTGAGGATGGAAGAATCCCATGCACAGGCTGGTGGCTGACTGCCTTGGCATCTCTGTAGAAAACAACCTAGGGGTTACAGCAGACAATAAGATGGATATGAATCAGCAGTGTGCCCTTGTTGCCAAGAAGGCTAACAGCATACTGGGCTGCATTAGTAGGAACATTGCCAGTAGATCAAGGGAAGTGATTATTCCCTTCTATTCAGCACTGATGAGGCCACAACTGTAGTACTATATTCAGTTTTGGGCCCCCTGTCATGGAGCAACAGAAGTAAAGGAGTAGAGATCCCTTTCCTGGGGGCAGAATACCAGTGAGAGAACCCCATGGCCCCAAGGGAACAGCCCCGAAAGCCCCATGATGGGGAAATACTTATCCAGTGCAGGCATGGCAGTGAAGAGCCAGCAGCTCCAGAAGGAGCAAGTTGCACACTTCATCGGCTGTTCAGCTGTGCGGCTGGGTCCGGTGCGTGACAGTGACATCATCCAGCAGTGCTGGCAGGCATCTTTAAAAGCCACCTGCCAGGAAGGAGCCAGGGGGCAACAGCTTGGAGACAGCTGCGTGCTCCCAGCCAGTATGCCCGGCACTGCCTCCAGTCAGGGACCTAGGATGGAGCCATGAAGAGGAGTTTGCCTCCCAATTGATTGGCACCTGTCATTGGACCTGGGAAGGATGCCAAGGACCTGGGAAGCACTAACCTTTGATTCACATGCAGAGACATACAAGTAGGGAGGAGAGATCATTGCCTCTCCAATTCCTTGCTTTTTTTGGTTTCATTATAATTTTACATAGCCCCTGGGGCCAGAGATTGTGCCAATATATATTGTTCCTGGGGCTGAGGGACCAGAGGCCCTCCAGAGCTCCAGGAAAAGACTCAGAAGGCCCACTGATTTGGATACTGGCCAAAAGGAATACAGCCATGAGGAGGGAGAGTGACCTCCTGGGTGCTCTAAGGACTGTATAGGCCAAACTCTGCTGTAAGGACCCTTGTCCTGCAAACAGTGTGCAACTGGAAGCTGCATCCATAAAAATACATTAAAGTCCAGATCGGAACCATCTGTCATATGGCCAAGTCCATCAGGTTAGCACATGGAAAGGGTGTAGGGGAGGTGGAGCCCCAAGGATGATTGCAGGAGACACCTCCAAGCAAGTCCTAGCCAGAGGGGAACCATCCACACTTGAACAAGAGATCGAGACATGACGGGCACATATCACAGGCTTCCTTTGGGAGTTGACACACAGCCAACATGGGTACCCAAGAAAGATCCACACCAAGTCAGGAACACCTGCCCCTGAGCCACTCGGGAGTGGTTACTCTAGTCTAGACAGGCACACACCCTGTTATAGAAAGGATGTGGATAAAATGGAGAGAGTCCAGCAGAGAGCAACAAAAATGGCTTGGAGGGGATGGGGGAGGTAGGGTACATGACTTATGAGGAGAGGCTGAGAGAATGGAGTTTATTTAGTCTTCAGAAGAGAAGACTGAGGGGGGATTTGATAGCAGCCTTTAACTACCTGAAGGGTAGTTCCAAAGAGGATGGAGTTAAACTGTTCTCAGTACTGACAGATGATAGAACAAGGAGCAATAGTCTCAAGTTGCAGCAAGGAAGGTTTAAGTTGGATATTAAGAAAAACTCCTCACTAGGAACATGGTAAAACACTGGAACAGGTTACCTAGAGAGGTGGTAGAATCTCCATCCTTGAAGGTTTTTAAGGTGTGGCTTGATAAAGCCCTGGCCAGAATGATCTAGTTGGGGATGGTCCTGCTTTGAGCAGGGGGTTGAACTAGATGACCTTTTCTATGCTTCTATATTACAGCAGCATAAAGAAATCCCAAGTGATTTTCTAAGGCCCCTGGCAGATGTTATGTTTATCGTGTTATATGAGAATATCATGTCATAAATTCTAACATGCCAGATGTTAAACCAGTTTATCCCTAGATAAAAATGTTGAATCAGTCAAAAAATTGCTCAGTTGAAACAGCAACTGCTTCATGGCTTGGAAATATCCTGCAATGATCTTAATGTGTGGCCATTACTATTTGCCATGTAATACTCACATATAACACATATGTAACAGTTACTAGGGGCTTTGCTAGATTTCATATATGCAGATAGAAAGAGATCCTGCTTTTTACAGCTTACAATCTAAATGGATGAAACACAAATAGGATAGAAGAAAGGAGTATTATCATTCTGATTTGACAGAAATGGAAACTGAGACAGGAAGATAAGTCCTGTCCAATGCCATACAATACTCGGGGAATTGAACCCACATTGTCCAGGTTCCAGTCCACTGTATAGAACATTCTGTCTTTCCATCATTTTCTCCCACTAATTCTCATCCTACCTACTCTGAAACTAAGAGCTCACCAACTTATTTTTATCTGAAAAGAGAGAAATATTGTAACTTCTTAACTAACCTGTTGTCTCCTCAGTCCAATTTTCTCTTTTACTTGCTGTCTGCCTCAAATATATTTGAAGAGCCCTTTTATAGTTGTCTGAAATAGTCTCTAAAGTCAGCGTTCAATTTTTTATTTTTGCTCTTCTAATTATATTTTTAGCTTTCTACTGGTGGTTTTTATAGCTTTCCCAAATCCTCTACTTACCAAGCTGGCTATATTGTTACAAGACTTCTATTTATTACTTGTACGATTCTTTACATCCCTACTTAACTGCATTGGCTTCAGATGAGCATTAAATGATAAGAGCTTCAGCTGAAGTCTTTCTGCCCATTTCTAAAATGTACTGAAACTCCGTTATTGTGAATCCAGTTATCCTAAATTCCCTCTTATCATGAATATCCCCCTGAGGGCCACTTCTTCAAGGTGAAATCTCAGGTTAGCTCTGAATGGCTGGAGTCCACCTCACAAAAATACCAATTGCTCTTAGCAGTAGAAAAGGGAAGGAGTAAATTGCTCTGAGGGCTGAACTACCCTCTCACTGAGAAAGGTCATTTGTATTTCAGGCTTTAGCTACACTGATGGAGCAGTAAAGGATCATTTACAACACTACTGCACAGTCACAGGAGCTCATTCTCTTATACTGTCCATCAGCCACTTTGCATAAACATTAAATTCATGCAAAAACTAAAATCTGCATACAGGGCCAAACACAGGAATTCTGACAACTTGACTCCAAGTTATACAGGAGACAGGTGCTTAGGGCACACTTCTGAAACAGTCCACTGGAAGCTAATATGGATGAAGTGCAGGGGAAAAAAGGCTAATTCTAATTAACTCCAAATAGAATTCTTCTAGTTAGTTCTATTTTATTCAAATTCTTCTAATTAATTTTTTGGAAATGCTATGGGAAGTTGCCATCCCAAGAAATGAATGCGTAGCTGAGCTTTTTTTGAACCTCAGAAGTAGTTATTTACAAAAAAGGAAGAACATGCCTTTGTATTTGTTTGGCGTCAGCTGGCAGTAGAAGTGACAGAGCTAATATGAAGCTGGGATTTTTTTTTCAGTGTCCATAGCCAGAAGAGAGATAAAAATTTTCCAGGAAACTTGCAAGACAGACTGTTCTAACAAGGTTCAGATTTAGGGAATTATTAGCATGTGCTAATGATACTGGACTGCAGGGTTGGCTCAGTACCATTACCACAGCACTGTGCATGGTTCTGAGCTCATGCACATTTTGACTTATAGAAACATTCCAGCTTCTACTGTTTTCCCCTTGCAGTCTAGGACCAGTACATCCTACAGTATCTGGAGAAAATTCAGTTGACCTGGATATTCTGAGAATCAGTAACAACACTTAATATCAGCTGCATCCAGAGAGCAACTACCTAACTGCTGTCTTTGCTAGTTTAACTGTAATATCAGAACTCGCTAATGTTGACAACTTTCCTAGTTTATTTGCCTACTCTTGACATTTGGTGTCCTATTTCTTAGCATGCCCTTCTTTCTTAGTTCATCCATGTTAGTTTTTTCCCCTCAAACTATTGTAGTCTTATTTTATAAATATGCCACTCCAGGAAATAATCAGACTAGACATGTCCCTGTTTGTCATGTTCTTTCCTTTATCCCTGCAATGTTTTGTTACCGCTACAATTCAAGTAGACATGTTCAAAGCTTTCTATATTTGAAAGGGATTTCTTATATGTACCAAAATAAAAACTAACTGCAAAAAAGAAGCTGATGGGCTGCAAATATTAGAGACAGATCAAGATCCTGCTTCTCCCTCTAGCTTCATGGATACTAGGAGGTGGATAAGGTCTTTTGGTTCAAGACCACTTCTAAATGGGATACAGCTGGTATCCTCCTGTTTAACCTATATAAACAACCAGGTTACCTGAAAACTGACAGGTGACCTGTCACATGCAAGATCTTGCTTAAAAACTTACCCCTTCTATAAGTAGTTAGCATAGTACAGCCTCTTTCTCTTAGTTTCCAAGCAGGTATCAGACATGCCTCCTGAGAACTTTACTCCCCAAAGCACTGGCAAAGCCAACACTATTAGGATGGAAGGGGAGCATAGGGTGAGCAAAGAACAGCTAAGTTAGCATTCCCCCAATTTCAGGCTACTTACCAAGGGTAGCTCTGTCTCACACATGAAATCTCTATACTGATAAATCATATTTAGTGTCAAAAAGGAATTTTTGCAAACAGTGCTGTAGCAATGAAGTTTGGTGTCCAAGGCAAAACCCGCAGCGGAGGCATGCTCTGTCCCATGTCCCATCCTGCTTGGGCAGCACCTATTGGTACCCCATCACCTAGGTACCCAGGGCGGTCATCCTGCTTGCCCCCCTTCCCCCTTGCTACAGCACTGTTTGCAAATATCAATTTACCTTTCTAAAGAAATATCTTCAGCAATTCTATCACAGTTGCTTTCTGTGAATATTGTAGCATATACATTTTGCCATCCCAAAACTTTGAGAGAAAAATTTCAAGATCCATAAAATGTTGCAGAACTCAAATTTTATATTTTTGCATGTACAAGTATTTGCACTAATAATGCCTGTATGCTGCTCCTATCATGCAAGAAAAACACCCTCCCTTATCTTAGCAGTATAACTCAAATGTTGGACACCAGCAATTTGCAGACAACTATTCTCAAATCAAGCCACAAAGTTAGAGGTAACCTGCAAACAAGCAAAAAAGTTTAAGAAAGAGGGAGGCTCATTACAAAAAAAATCTCATTATAAATTGGCTGTTTAATTTCAATCATATTAGCTGGCCAGGTAGCAGAGCTTAGAGAAGTATCTGCACTGAAAAATTAATCTTGAGTAGAGATGTCTATTCACCATTTTTAGAAAAAGCTGCACTGAAATGTGTCATCTGACTCTTTGCTGTATATATGCCTGAAACTAAATGTTTAGCTGCATTTGAAAAGTTTACTTTATCATCCGTAAGTAAAAATTATGCATTTTTTACAATACTTTCTCTAAGGTTCGATTTGGAAAGGTTTGGAAAAAAATACTAATTTGTTTTTTTAATGAAAAGCTCAGAATAGATTAACACTTATCTTGGAAAAAATGCCATTTAAATCAAAAGTATTTTGAACCCCAAAAAATGGATAAAAGAAAAATAAATATTACTCAATAGTAAATTTAACAAGTATCCCATTTCATAGCCAGGTAGCTCTTTGTCTTCCTGTAATGGATACATGTGTATAGTTCTTTATTGAGCTTGCTATGGCCTCTTAGGTAATGGACACTTGGTCCTTAGCTCAAGCAGTAGATGTTTTTATACACAAAGTTCCTCTGCAGATGGATCAACCAATAGTGACACTGCATATCTTAGGATATTACTTCATTCACATTCATCCTCCATAAATCCAAGTACTTGTTTTGAAGTTATTAACAAGTCAATTAGGAATGTACAAAAAAAACTCACCCCACCTCACTGCTGTTAGCAGAGAGGGCACAACAGATGACCCTAGAAATATTAGAAGGAAGCTGCTGTTGCCAACTGGCTAGCAGTGAAGGAGAAAGGATGAAATCTGCAAGAAGCCTGTCCAAACACAAATCTAACAACTTCTTAGAGCCCAGCACCTTTTCTATCAGCTGAATGTTACCTCACTGTGCTCAATCAGCCATGGTATAGATATACTTGCTCCGTTCACCTGCCACACCCTTTGGGTCACATCACCTGCTTTGCTCAATACACTAAAATGTACCATTAACAGAAGCTAGGCTGAATAATAGATAAGCCAGTGTCTCTTGAGATGAATGTATTATGAATACAGTACCAGTAGTGTTTGGCAGTTGCTCCATATGTAGCTTTACAAGTGTAAAGTTCAGCACTAGAATATAAAATAATGTAACAAGACAAAAATAGTTCAGCAGTTTTCCATAATGTCAAACCTTTTTATCTGGGTACTGGGTATGGTATGGCTGTGTAGACCTCGTCCTTATGCAGTATTGCCAACATAGATTTCATAGATTTCATAGACATTAGGGCTGGAAGGGACCTTGGGAGATCATGGAGTCCAGCCCCTGCCCAAGGGCAGGAAGTCAGCTGGGGTCATAG
>NW_017728949.1:9043203-9063598 GCF_001723895.1 Crocodylus porosus | reverse complement strand
TAATACCATAGATTTGTCACTTAAAAATATACAAGGTGTCAGAGTGGATTCAAAGACATCAATTCATTAGATCAATGGGAAGAATCATTGAAAATCAGCTGGTATAATTCCCTGTAGAAGACTACCATGCTAATGACTACTTGAATCCACTGACATGAACAAACAGAGGCAAAACCACTTACCATAAAGTAGAGGAAGGCTGAACTACACAACAAAGTTCTGTCAGCAGTATTCGCCTTCTGTCACCACTCATGTATAAACGAATGTAAACCAATGTGATGTAATATAGGAACTCACTTTCTCTAACACAAGTCCTCATCTGACATACAATCACTAGCAACATGCCATTATGGACATGTCCTTGTGACATAAAAATGATGGCAGTGATATGCTAACAGGCGTTCTGCTAAGCAAATGTGCATTTCCTCCAGGTAGATCCAAGCAACCCAAGTGACGAAGGACAGTTTAAAAGAGAGATGCACTTTCTATTCCAAGATGTAAGTGATAAAAAGATATCCTCTCAAACAATTAAGATTCATAAAAGACCTTCACCTCAAAATGTGATGAAAAAACTTTCTGACTCCAGAAGGAAAAAGAGAGGAAGATGAGAGAAATGGCATTGTAGCAACGTACTATCTGCCATTAAATAGTAGATAGCAATCTGCTATCTGGGTTGGTCCCTGCTAACCCAAGTGCTCTCAAAGAGGCCTGGGAATCAGATCCTCAGCACAGCTAGAACCCTGTCCTAGGCAGAACCCCTGACACTTGCACACACATGCCTTTGGGCTCAGTCTTGGATTTTTTATAATACTTCAGCAAGATTTCTGTAGCTTGCCAAAACAATGAAGTGTCACTGAATTTAATCCAGTGCCCATGGCCTGTCAGACCAGCACACTTGCCATAAGAAAGACAGTATCATGTGTTCATTTGCATGTTTTTTTTAACTGTGCCTCTTTAAACAGTTGCTTTGGGCAGAGCTGTAGATGTCCAACTTGCCAAGCACAATTACAGCATCACAAGATGACACTTACCTGAGCAAAGGCAAGACTTGAGTTTGACAGTGGATTTAGTTCTCTAACAGAAAGGGCTCTGCACTGTATTTTCAGGTGGGGTACACCTAATGACTGTTCATGCCGAGAGTATACCCCAGGAAGAAGTGGAAGCAGGAAGGCAGGGTCTATTAGAGAGCACACCAATGACAGTGCAAGTGTTCACATTTCTCTAGCATCCAGATGGGACAGAGTGAGATGAAGGCTTGTATGTTAGACAGGGAAGGTTTTTCCTCTTTCACTGTTCCTCAACTTGGTAGTAATTCATGGTTTAAGATTTAATTCTGGCAGATGTGTTGGCAGAATTTAGCAGGGCTGCTTGTTGAGGCAGTTCACCAATGCACAATGTATCTAGGGAAACCAGAGTCCTCCGTGGGCAAAAGGCAACAATGGCCCAAATCAGAGCATGGAACTGTCCATGTTAAAAGACACCACTGGATACCATAGCTCAATTCCCCTCCACCTTTCCTTTATCACTCACTGAAATTAAATTCTGAAACATGTTAATAACACTACTGTTATTGCTGAAGGCTATATGTGCAGCAGCCTGCTGATGTCTGGGCTGGCCTCTTGTAGACATTTTCATTAACAGCGTGGCCAAATTTAGACAGAGGGCCTAGTTCAACAGTGTGTTACACCAAGAGAAATCCACTGAAATCAACATGCATAAAAAGTGGAGAAAACCACCCAGAGAATTCAGCTCTCAGAACTGAAGACTGGTAAAATCTTAATGAACCAAACTGATCAGACTAAAATCAAGGGACTCGTGAGATGGACAAGGAGTTGACTAATTCCAGTTGCTTCCAACACAAGTCTGAGGGTTGAATCCTCCAATATCACAAGGCAAATATACCTATTTAGTGATTCTAATGGAATTTTCACATACCTAAAATTATATATACGTTTAAGAGTTTTGCTAAACTAAGTCTCTGCGAACAATCAGTTCTTTTAAATATCAGCACTCAGTAGATCTAGGGTATTTGACAGGAAAATACCTCTCTAATCGTTAACAGGGATCATGAACTTTCACCTTTTGGTGCAATTCACTCTGCAATTTTCAAGTCAGACTACACAGAAAGGTGCTTGCTTAGTAAAACTCTGTAGCCAAACAGACTAATAAGTTAGGACTCAGAAATAGTTTGGCTCAGTTTAATGTTTCTAAGTAAGCAATGTTATCTGCAGCAATATATTTATCTGCATACCAGCCACACATACAAAAGTGGGAGAGTTTGGTTATTATTACCTTGATACTTAGCAGTCTGGTACCAGTTCTTGATAAATTCCAGCAAGGAGCATTAGCTTTGCACAATCCAGGTCTGTTTTTCAAAGTCTTCACCATTTTGCAAGTTGTCAAAATTCTTGTCATCTTGAGGATGTTGACTGGTAACCACAGAAAAATGTAGAGATAGCTACCTCCAACTTATAATCTTCTTAAGTCTTTGACACAGGCAATCACAGATGTTTGGAAACTCCCGTGAAAGAAAACAGAAGAGCAACTAGAATAGCAAAGCACTCCCTTGCTTTCTCATTCATTCTGCCATTAAAAGACTTCAGGGAAGCTCCACCTTCTCCAAGGTGGGAGGGAGAAATGCTTGCAACACTTTTACAGAAATGGCCAATAAGCTTATCATATGAATTACATCATATACCAAATACCAGCTCTGCCTATTGGATGAGAGCAAGAGCTGCAGGTACCAATCAGAGAAACTGTTCATACAATGCATTAAACAGCGCTCAAGCACACTAAAATAATATTCCAGAGTATTGCCTAACACACAGAGTAGAGTAGGAGCAATAGCTTTTATTCTCTCAACTGTTTCAGAGTCTAGAAGAGAGCAGAGAGATTTTCTACGCACGTTAGAATTGCCAAAACTTGTTCTGTGATTTTGAGTGCGCATTACAAATTCTCTTTCCTCAAAAGAAATAATTTCTGTGGTTGCATAGGAATTAAAGTAAGAAAAGGGGAAGAATAAGCTCTTTAGGACATGAACGTGTATAAATTTATACCAAGGTCCAATATTTGACACTACTTGGTAGTATTTAGAGTATGTATTGTACGAATTAGATGCTCTAATTCATACAATACATACATTCGTACAAAAAAAAAAGTAGTGTCATTCCATATTTCATTTTCTTCCCAGAGAACTACTGTAGGCCAAATCCTCATCTGGTGTAAACTGGTGCTGCACCATTAACTACATGAGTGATGCAGCCACAGAGGGGTTAAAACACCTTGTTACAACTCCGGTTCATGACATGAGACATGTCAAAACCCCCAGGTTATCCAGCTGTAAATGGATATTGGTCATTCAGACTAGAAAATCAAAGTCAGTTGAATGTGATCTTAGTCACATTACTCCATTGTGTGCCAATGGAGTGCTTTAAAAACATTACCCTGATCAGTGGTTGGGTTTGGTGAACAGAGCTTCCTTCCATTGGCAACACTTATGGTAATTATGCCTGCTAAGGTGTAATATAATACATTTTAGTTATTAAATTGACTTGTAAAGTCTAGTAACAAGTCCAGAGTTAAAGAAATTACTCCTCAAATATCAAAACCACGGCCTTCTTCAAAGCCTCTGTAACAGCATGAGACAAAACAAATGACCACTGCAACAACAGGAAACAATTCCTAAACATTTGTTTCTCTCTCGAAACCCTCCTATCTCAAAGTTAGACTATGAATTGTTGACTTCCAATAGCCAGCAAATATATCAGGTATTCCAAAAAGAGACCTCAATTTAATAAAGCCTTTAAACCACATGGTTAAGACTGTCCCTGTTCAGAACAGCACTTAAATATGTGCTTGACTTCAAATATCTGCTTAAGTGCTCCCCTGAATAAACGTCTTGTCCTGAATAAAGACTAGGATAAGAAATAACAAATAATTGAAAGAAACAATTCAACTGCACAAACCTGGCAAAATGAAGCAAACTGATGGTTTGTATCTAGCAGAAAACCCTCACTGCTGGAGCTCAAACTTACCTTAAAGCCGCTATTTTTTTTCCTGTCAGTATGCTTTCTTATATCTCATCATCCCTCCTGCATGTCAGGGTAAATTCATTCAGGGGCTCAAGGATAGCAAAGAAGCATAACGCTACCAAGCCAGAATATCAATCAGATGGTAACATCTGAAATATTGACAAAAAACAAATATGAAGATGGTAACTTCTTTCACCATCACAATCTTGAAAATATTTAGCAGGTCTGGTGGAAAGTCTGTGTTTTGTTTCATATGAGTTTACACTATGTCCTGCCTAGGTATGGAGTAGAAGAAAGATGTAGAAATTCATATTAGATATAGGTGTTTACATTCTTTTAAATGAAGAAACACACTTATCAGACTCTACTCTAGACTATTCTACAATGTAAAAATAACTATGGTCAATAGTCAAGGGTGTTATAAAACCTTTAGCCCAAGATTTTTAAATGAATAAGGATTTTCTGTGCTTCCATTTTTGGATGCCTCAATTCAGAACACCAAAATGGAAACATCTAAAAACCCTAGCCGTATGTGAAAATCTTAGTTGTGATCAATTATTGATTCAATTAAAATAAAGTTACAGCAGAACTTTTAAGGAGAGGCAGAGGGAGGGGTGATACTGTTCCCACTGAGGTTAAACAAGACCAATTCATCCTGAACAAAGACTTATGTTTGGGGGTGGAGGGGTTGTTAAAGCAAACTTGCTATGCATAGAGTTTATGCACAACTTCATTCAGCGAGAGCATGAAAACTCCAGGAAATTTTCATTCAAGAAGGAAAAATAAAGTTTCATTATAGCAGAGCTTGCAGTAGAGGCTTTTAATCCCACAGAAAGCTTAGGAAATCCAGTTTTTTGTCCCATGTGGGGACAATTTACATATCTATACAGCTAACCAGATCCAGTGCAGCTCTTCTGTAGTCAGTATGGCCTAGAAACGGAAGGAGCAGCTACTTGTTTCATGTATGTTAAGCTTCCATAATCCTCCTCTGTTCCACCTTTAATACCCGCCTCATTGCTGGCATACTTGGAGCTGCCAGGCACCTTCATTCCCTGTTATCTTGAGGCCCACAGTGAAGGAAGATGTTGAAAAACATGCTTAACTTCAAGCACACTAAGTGTTTTTACTGGATCAGAGAACATTGTGTCCAGTACCTTGCCTATAGGACCACTCCCAGAAGAGGAGTCCCATGAAGGTCTCATGGCATACTGGGCTCTGCATGGACCATCCACCAGGGGGTGACCTTCTGAAACAAGAACATTTAAAAAAAATGGTCAGATACTTTGTGCAACAGTTGTCAACTCAGCCTTTCTACCTGCCAGTAACACTCAATATAACCATGCAAACACCCCGGGGAACAGGGGGGGGAGTGTTGAACAGTGTGCAAACAAGCCAATGAAATTAAGCAAGGCTCTGAATGTGACCGGGAATCATGAGGAGGGGTTATCTGAAGTCAATCAATGGGTCATCTGCTGATGTGGGGGGAACTATAGCCATCCTAAATTAAACACATTTCTTTGGAGGAAAAAAATACCCACTGCAAATAGGATATTTTGCAATTCTCTTTGTAGTGGCTGACCAGGTGCTTAGGGACAGCGGATCAAACAGGTCATGCTGAGGGTCATGGTGGAAAATCTGGATTGTAAAACTGGACTGAACCACCCTATTTTATTTTACTCATGCACACCCGCAGGATGCTTGATGTTAAAATGTCTTCTGAATTTACAACTACAAGTTTTGCTTCCATGCACAATGTGCCCATTAAGGAAGACACAGCTTTTTTTGCTTCATGGCTAGTATCAGGACAATGGGTAAAAAAATGCATTCCTAAGATCAGAGACTCATTGTGCTAGGACCCCCTCCAGAATGAACCTGTGGCTGCAGCCAACATATGGCAGCCTTGGCTGTATATATGAATCCAGAACAGAGGCCAGAAATGTAGCTACAGCAGGTCTGTGAATGTGCTGGGATCTGTGCCCTTCATGGACAGAATATCAACTGGTTTAGAGGGCCAACCCACAGTGCACATCCAATGCAAGGATTCAGCAAAAATTCTCTAGTCCAATCTGATGAACTTCCTTGTCCCCTCTGAGGGAGAATTTAGCTATACATGACTTATGGGGAGTAAATAGAAAAGTAACTAAAATGGAGACAGGGTTGAAAGAAATCTACAGATTTCTGGATTTTACATAACTGCCACAGCTCTCCTGGCCCATGTCACAAAGGGGAAAAAGATACATTATTTTAACTGTGGCTATTATAGCAATTTTCTCATTATTTTCACCTGATATTAAAATTATACAACTGCCTCTGCAGGTTTAATGGCAGAGCTATCTAGACATCCATCTCAGCTCTTATAGTTATTGCAGCAAAATGACTGTCATTTCAAGTTCTTCTCAAAATTACATTACAAAACCAATTCTTATTTACAGAGGAAAGAAGAAAAGAAAAAGAAAAAAAAGAAGAAAAGAAAAGAAAATCAAGAGAATTTCTGAACATACTGGTCCAAATTCACATCTCGGTGGGTGCACCTCCACCATGCATTAATGCACCATTGTTACTGTGCAGTAAGTTTAGTACCTGCAATAACAAGTGCTAATTCAGTGCACAGTACCTGGCACTACTGAGCAGTAGTGCTGGAGCATGGTCTTTAGTGACACTAATGTGCAGTAGACTAATTCGGCTGTGCACAGCTTTTGCCATGGCACACAAATGCACAGGGGAATTAGTCTACTGAGGATTTAATGTCTCATGTAGACATGCCCAGTTACATCAGGATAAAGCCAGAGTAACTCTTTTGAGATCCACAGTAGAAAACAGGTGTGAGATAGAGCAACTGAAAAAAAAAGTCAATTGAAACATTATGGATTTACACTAGTGTAACAGGACATGAGACACTTCATGCGCAGTAGACTAATTCTACTGCACATTAGCATATCATGGCAAAAGCCATGCTAATGCGCAGTAGAATTAGCCTACTGCACATTAAGCATCACAAAATGATTGTGCGCTGTTGCTAATGCACAGTATCATCAGCTACTGTGCATTTAATTAGTACCTTATATTAGAGGTACTAAACTTAATGCATAGTAGCAACGGCACATTAATGCATGTGTAGATGTGCCCACAAACTACAGGGGGAGATTTTTAAAAATGCCTAAAGGATTTAAGAGCACAAGTGACCTGAACAACACAGGACTTGTACTTCTATAGTTTTCTGGTGGGTTTGAAAACAAATATTCCCATCTGCCAGCTGTTTTAGATCTCTGTTCTGAACATGTGCTCTCAGGAAGAAGAGGGGTTCAGAAAATAATCTGAGTTGAACCCTGGTGGTGCCACGCTCTCTCAGAAACATTGAGGAAAACTAGAGAAGGTTTAAGCAGCACTTCACTCTGTGTGAACGATGGGTGTTAGTAAGAAGGAGGACAGGACATTAACTTATTTGTGATAAGAGTTGGTTCTGAAACAATTTTAATAGGTTTCAAGTTAAAACTCAGGCACTGAAGGGAGAAGACTTCCCCTTTTCAGACTGCTTGGTTCACAGTGGTTTCTGACTGACACTTTCCAACCCCAGCACATTAGAATAAAACACCAGAATGTCTTAGGTTATTCCTATGCCCACTTCCCTGAAGCTGTTGAGCACACTCCATTCACTTCTTACTCCACAAAGGCCAAACCAGAAATGGGGAGGTGAGATATTGTTGTTGGGGTACCTTCTTCCTCACTCTCTTGAAGAGAAAGATCGCAAGAGCAAATGATGTCTGTCTGCCCACCCCTCCTCTGCCCTCTCCCTCCCGCAGGCCCTAAGCAGTTCACTCCACTTTGTTTTGTTTGGAGTTTGGAGTGTGTGGCATGGAAGTAGGACTACAGAAGCGAGGGCTTCTCTTTAGCTGCAGACTCAAGAGTGCTGAGGAAATCATGTAGACATAGCCAAGGGGTCTTAGCTCCATTTTCAAAGCTACGGACAGTCACATATCAGTGAGGCCTAAAAAATCACTTCGGGTAAAATTTTCAGAAGCACTTAAGAGTCTGATCCTAAGAGATGCCAAAAACTTTCCAATCAGGCTTGATTTCTATGGATCCAACAACAAAACTACTGCAAGGGATTCCACAAAAGGACTGAATAGGAGCCATTGATGTTACTCTTCACCCAGGCCGCACTATTGACAATTTTGTCAAATATCCTTTTACGTCACAGTGTGTAACTCCAGCTTGTTTCTCTCTAGGCATCACCAAGACTGCAAGTTATCTTGCTGACATGTGAAAGAACTAACAGCAACAGGCACCTCGTATCACATGACCCCCAAACAATGAGGCAGGAGAGAAAGCCTGCTTGCTACACTTTCAGACCAGGTGCTCTGAACCAGCATCAGACAAGATGAAATGCTTCCAACAAAACCAACAATGTTTAGACAGCAAGATAATTATGATGCAAAATGTCACAAGCCAAGGATTTCAAAACAAAGGGTGACCCTCATGTGAGCATATTGGGAGTGGTTGAAAGGAAAGATCTGGGGTAGAAATAAAGCACAGGCTTTAGTTTTATCTGACCTATTACCATTAAAGGGGTTTGTTGTGGGGTGGGGGTTTCATACACTATTTATTTTATTTTGTGGTTTGCAGCATTTCCAGCACTTGCAATTACATTTAATAACATTTAAGCTTGGTCTTTAAAGCCCAAACAACTGGTAGAAGATCTGGAGAGTCTTGTCACTCATTTTACTTTAAAAAAATGATCTAACACTCATGGTCACAGACTGATTCTGCTTGATGCAGCAGAAGGGAAACAAAAACCACTGTACATTGATTAGGTTTCAAAGCTCGTGATTTTTATTGCAAATGAGATGTTTCTGGAGAAGGATAACTCAGCATTTTAGAATGCATGCAGTTGGCAAATCACATGGAGTAGTACATTTTCCTGCAAATATAGTCCACATGAGTAAAGAGAAAAGAACTTCATCTATAGTAACTGATATGCCATTGGAATACAGTGGGAGTTTGGGGCAAGCAAGAAATGTGGCTTCAAACCCATACTCTTTTTCTCTATTTTTTGTTTGTGTGGAGGTCCAAACATGGAAAACTGCTTCCTTCCGCTTGCCTTAGTTTGTCTGGTATACTGGAAACATCAAACAATAAACCAAATTAATTTTTTTTAAAAGAAAGAAAAAGTCTACCTAATTAATCTCAGAAAGTTTGGAATAGTGGAATCATCAAGATAAAGCTAAAATGACTACGATCATAGCCCTTTTCTATACATTATTGGACCGTATAGCTGAATACATTGTATAAAGCAGTGAGCATTCACCTTCCTGATCCAGGCTCTTGTTGCCAAAGTACAATGTATATTTTCTCATCTTGAATCTGTGCCTCTTCTCCCCATAACTCAAGAAGGGTTCTTTGGAATCCTCTGGTTTACTTCTCAATCATCTAATTTTGTCAGCCTGTCATATTATATAATGTCTTTCTTTATAAGCAATTCCGCTGTTTTCAAAGGAAATGACTACAAAAAATCAAATACCACTCGGATTAAGGAATCAGACACTAAGGAAGCTTTTAAAGCATTTTCAAAATGCATAGTTTTGTTGCCAGACAGAAAAATGATACCAGCAACACATATTACACACACTCTGACACCACAAATCTGTTCCCTTGTCTCATGCTGTATCCTAAATTGCTAAGCACCTCAAAAAAGGCCTTCTCAGTTTGGTAGAATTTCATTACTAGCCCCAAATTTTATCTAGGTTTTCTGACTTCTTCACTAACCAAGCCCTGCTTTAAGGGCCTCTAAGTTGATTTGCGATCTTGGATTTAAAAAAATAAAATCACGTAAAACTTGGTGGCTTATCATGAGTTGGACTACAACCAAGAAAGTCTTGAGGGCACAAAATACATCTCTCCAAGTTTTGTAATTCACTAAAACCAAAAGCTTGATAGGAAAATGTAAAAAAGATTTTGATTGACTAGATCTATTTGAAAAATCTGATTTAATAGAAAAAACCTTTTGAACAAACCAATTTTCTTCCTTTTGTCAAAAAGTTCAAAAAGAGACTTGTTAAGCTGAAATTTTCATTTTACTTGGGTAAAAGTAAAAACAATTAAATGAAAATTTTAAATTAAAAATAAATGGAAACTTGTGTACCATTTTAAAATGAAAAGTCAAAAAGAGAAACATTTTAAAAGATGCGTTTTTATTTTATACACACGCACAATTCACATACAGGATAAACATTGATGCACCAGTAAAAATGACAATACAGGACTAATATTGATGCACCACTGAAAATGACAATCACTAGGTTTTGAAAGAGACCCGTAGGATTTACATGCATTTCTGAACTCTCCACCGTTTACATTCCTTAATAAAAGAGGAAAAATACTTTAAAACAAACAGAGCAGCAATAAGGTAAAGTAGCAAATGTTATAAGCATACAGACCATAGCTACCTTAATGATTAGCCAAAAGTCCTTATGAAATTTCAGTTTAATATAATCCAGTTCTATAGAAGCCACTAAACAGCTTTAGTACTGTAAAAAGAAAAAGAAAAAAGAAAAAAGAAAAAGAAAATTATAATAGCAATGCATTAAAAAAGGTAAATTCTCAGCATAAAGTTACATACAAATTTAAAGTTACTAGAAATAAGGAATAACAAACTTTTTCATTAACTCCTAATTACCCATCTCAGCATTTCTTTTCTTTTTTAAATCTTTTATATGAACAGTAATCAAAACAGTCTTTTGACCAGTAAGATTTATAAACTCTTTAACAGGAAACAAGATTGGCATATCCATTCCCAGGTTAGCTAAAACTCATTTTCAAGGAGATTATTCTTTTTCGGGCTTGAGTTGCTAAAGCTATGCTCATCTGCTACCTGGGATATCGATCCTATGTTTCTCCCAAATTTGACACAGATAAGGGCCTTTTCTTATCTCCAGCAAAAGAAAAGGAATCAAAGTCTTGGAAATGGGTCAAATTCCATTGCCATTTGGATTAGCAGTTGCCTCCAGAATCAGCTGATTTAAGTACTTATTTCTGCTAAAGGAAGCTCACACTGCTTCAAGAAACCAGTTGTACAAATTCCCTTTGGAGTTAGAAATTGTAACACAGGTCTGCAGGATTTATCTTACTAACAGTATTTGCTAAAACCATAACACAATTTGCTTCAAACTAAGCCATAAAGTCTCAATGTTTGAAGATTAATTGTTCTTATTTTCACAGCGATGCAGAGTGTTCAGAATACCACAACAGTCCTAGAATGACGCAGATAGGCCCGAACAGATGTTTAAGACCATAACCTCTCATAGTAATAAACAGGGTTCAACACTGGTTACTGAAATACTGAGGTTTTTCATTCACTGCCATCTTCACCAGACAGGAATTTATAAAGGGCCTGTATTTGGAGGTTATCTTTATTGCGCTTTTCTATTGGGCTTCCACGTGTTCCTGTGGTCTGTCCTTGTGGGCCACTTTGGGAGATCAAGGCCATACCAAGCAAGGTGAACTGGCTCTACAAAAGAAAAACTTACGCAGACAGACATGAACACCCTGAGGCTACACGTTCTTTGTGACAATTTAAAAAATAATGTGACCTTCCTTGCAATGAAAGATTAGCCAGACTTGCTCAAAGTTCATACCATGACTTCCAGGGAAGGGGGAAAGCATAATGTCAGTAAGTATTTGGTAGACTCTAATGAAAACAAATCCCTACCCCCAGATTGTTTGCTGTAGCACATGAAAGCAGAATCATCTTGTCCTTGAGTAAACTAAAAATAAAATGGCTTGTCCCTAGACTGAAGGCTATACCATTAGCCCATGCTCAAGCAGTTTATCTATCTAGATAGATACATTTATTGATGTGTGTGTATACTTGTGAATACACATTGCTTCGGTAGAGCTGGTTGGAACTTTTTTACTAAATATTTTTTCACTGGCAAATGGGAATTCACTGAAACCAAAACTTTTTGTGGGAACGTACCTACTTCAATAAAACCACCATCACAAACATGTTCTCAACTTTAGAATAGAACAGGAGTGCAAGCCAGACCCAGGCCCCAGCACTGAGTCATCCAACCTGAGGGACACCTCACAGGTTTGAAAATTTGGTGGCAAGGAACAGTGGTGACAATTTTCATGATCTGTAGGGAGCCTCACAAGCTGGCTAGAGTGGCCCTGGGTGCTGAATCAAGCACGCAGGTCCTAATTCCACTGCATGTGGGTGATGCACTACCCCAAACCTGGTACACAGAGGTCCCCCTGTGCCACCCATCAGGCCCATAGGGCCAGAGGATTGAGCACTACTAGAACAGAACTTCTGAGCAAAGTCCTAAACTCCCACCTTTGGTTCATACAAGGGCAGCAGTAGCTGTTTCTTTTATGGGGCACCCTCCCTTCATTTGGAGAGTGCAGGGGGTTCAAACTTGCCCCCCACCCTTCTCTGAGATCTCTGTCTCTAGGAATGGTGGTAGGAGATGTCCCCAATGTGTTCTTACTGCTCCATTCCCAGGTTCAGGGATTAAAAAAAATTAGGAGTGGATGGTTGGGACTTCCTTTTCAGCAGTAGCCTCTATAGACAATATGGCCATTGGCAAGACCCTGGAAATAATCACACTGTAGAAAAGAAAGCATTCCCATTGAAGTAATCAAGTATGGGAAATATGTACTACTTTGCCACCTGTACCAGCTTCTTACTCTGCTGAACAGTAGGCACAGTACCACAAGATATGTGAGATGCTAATACAGTCACACTGTACAAGAATAAATGCAACCCCCATGCCTGTAACAACTATCATGGCATTTCACTACTAAGCATTTTTGGAAAGATCAGCACTGGGCAGTGATCAGAATTCTTTGGGTCCTTACTGACTGCGTTTACTCCGAGTCCCAGTGCAGCTTCAGAGCTAGTAGGCCCATCATAGGTATGATTTTCTTACTCTGAATGGTCCAAGTAAAATGTAAGGAGCAAAAGGAGACTCCTCTATTTTGCCTTCATTGTCTTTACCAAGGCCTTTGACCTTGTCATCAGAAAAATCCTCTTCAAATTATTGGAAAAGACTATCTGGGCATGTCTATGCACTCTAGTTGCTACTATGCAGTAGCATCACAGTTAGTGCCTGCTGACATTATGTTACTGTAGCAATGAGCTACATTGCTGTAGCTTGTTGCTGTGGTGATGTAGTATCTCATGTGGACATGTCCACTGTCCACCAATACTTCTCAAAATAATCCACTCTTTCCATGATGGAATGTGGGTAGCAGTAAGCTATGATGGATCAGCATCTGAGCCTTTTGAGATCTAAAGCAGAATCAAGCAGGGCTGTGTCCTTGGCCTGACCCTGTTCAGGATTTTCTTTTCTCTTCTTCTGACATACACTTTTGGGGCTGCTACTGAAGGAAATGATTTACACAGATGCTCAGATAGAAGATTATTCAGCCTCACATGCTTTAAAGCAAAGACTAAGGCATGGAAAGTTTGGATTCATGAGCTGCTGTTTGCCAAATGATGCTGCACTGAGAAGAGAATGGATGCTCAGAATAGATGCTCAGCGGATGTTGGCACGTTCCAAGCAAGTTTAGGCAACTTTGTTCAGCCAGAAAATCCCTAGAATGGGACAAAGGCAATGTAAGTGAAAGCTGTTGAAGCACTTTTCTCGAGTACAGTATGTGGTTCAGGATTCACTGCCATATAAAAGTGTCATACAAAAGAGTGCTGTACAGTAAGCAACCTTCAACACTTCATCAGTCAGTATGCTCATGCCTGCCAAGAGTTTGGTCTTGCAATCAGCATTAAGACCACCAATATTCTGGGCCAGAACACCGATTCACCACCAGCAATCACAGTAGGTAAAAACGTATTAGCGGTTGTAAGTAAATTTATGTACCTTGGCTTCATTGTTATTAATAACCTGTCACTTGAGGCTAAACTGAATACCTGTATTGGCAAAGCATCAGGTATCATGAGCAAACTGAGTAAACAAGTGTGGAAAAACATCAAACTGCCCATTAAGACCACTATCAAAGTATATCATGCTCACATCAATACTTTTGTACAGCAGCAAATCCTGGACCATACACTCTATTCAAGAAAAGAACCTCAAAAGTTTTCAATTATGATGCCTTTGCCACATTCTAGGAATTTCCTGGCTGGACAAAGTTGCCTATGCAAGTATCCATTCTCTTCTCAGTCAGCATCAAGTTTGATGGCTTGGTTATATGTGGAGAATGCACAATGACCCAAGAATCTCTTGTATGGAGAACTCTCTACAGGAAGAAGGCACCCTTATCTCCATTTCAAAGATGTTTGCAAAAATTATATGAAGGCAATGAACACTGAGCCAAATGACTGGGGGACAATTGCTAAGGATCGAAGTTCCTGGAAACAGTCTATTAAGTATGGAATGAAGGCTTTTGAGGAAAGAAGAGCCCAACATGTACAGGAAAGAAGAAACCTCAGGAAGAACCCTGCATCATGTTCAGGATGGTTAGATATGAACTTCACATATGATAAGTGAGGAAGGGACTGTCATTCAGTTGGGCTCTATAGCCACACTCATAGATGCTCAACAAGCTGATGCCTCACTCAGTGCAATTCTATTGTCTACTGTGTCGTGAAACAGACAGATGCCTGTCTACTCTCCAGGAGTGGTGTGGAGCCAATGCAGATATACACCACATCAGCTAGTCACAGCAGGTGTAGCGCCCCCTCTCCAGTTTACAAACTGCACTGTCGCACTTCATGACCACTCTGCCTACATCCTCCTCACTGCTTGAGTTATGCAGTATAAAGAAACAAAGAGGTATATAGAAGGGATCCCCAAGTTGGTATTTAAAATGCTAAAAAGCATTTTTAGATTTTTGTCTAAAGGATAAAGACCAAAAAGACTGGCATGCCATGACTTCAGCAGCAAATGACAGAAATTCATAACCTATGATGTAAGGAGGGCAAACCATTTGCTGCTATACACCCTAGCACAAGATAAGGAGAGTGGAACAGCTAAAGAAATAAACACATTTATATATGCTAAAAGAAAATGCTTTTAAAAACCCTAAGCCCTAAGATTTGAGCCATATAAGGATTCACCATAGGAATATATAATTATATAGCTATCCAGAATTACGTTAGACAGGATTAATATCCTGGACTGTTTTTAGGTGTCCAGATATGTGATGACTGGCAGCTACACAAATCCCCAGATAAATTTGTAGTTCATGGTGTAAGCTCCCTTAAACTATTCAATTCCCCTGCACTTCCCATTCCAGCTCTCCTGTGTGAGGAAGCACTACATGCCATTTTGAAAAGGCCTCATTTCACTTAAAATCACTAGTGAGAAGGCACGTGCTTTTTTCATTTTCTCAGTCCTAGACAGCCCACTCATCCATTCTGACACACCTCTGAACCAAGAAGCAACACTGCTTAATGGTTAATGGGTAGTCTTGGCAGAATTCAATTTTTACTTCTTAATAATTTCAAAGAATAATGTCAATATTTATTTTTAAGCATTGATTTTGAATTTTATCAATTTAAATTTTCAGGATTTCATGAAATTAGGGATGTGGGAGGCAGACAATTTATTAATGACAGTATACTATTACTATAGTGTAGTTTAACTGTGCACCATGACAAACATTAATACTGTAGGATTGCAGCCAGCTGAGCATCGCTTCCAGCTCCACTCACACACAGCTCCCTCATCTACTTTGTCACTTCCTCTTCCTTTGTTCCCAGTCCCCTGGAGTTTCTGGGAGTTTCAATCCAAATTACAGTCAGCACAGTTATGTAAGACTCTTCCCCCGGTCATCACACTCCATCAGCCATCATTTTTCTTACATCCCTTTTCTATAAATTTTGATTATTAATAATGGAAGTATTTTTCATTGGCCTGCAAGTGAGAGGTGAAATCAATGTTTATCAACATTTACTGTTAAAAATCTAATTGTGCCAAATCTACTAATAGAACAAAATCTTTAAGCACTTGGTTTCCAATTTCAATACAGATTAGGGTGCGCAATGACCAAAAGTCTTCCCCATCCAATTGCTGTGTTATGAACAATGAAAAATATATCCCTAATTTTGGGTATCTACATCACACAACTACAACAGCAATTTGTACTGATTGGTGGTTTTCTTGTTTGTTTGGTTTGTTCTGTTTTTAAGGAAGATCCAGACACAGAGAAAGAGCTGAATAGTCAGTTATCCTGTTCAAGGATAAATCCAAACTGCATGTTATGTACATTACCTTGCCTAAGGGGTTCTGGCATCTATATATATTCCTCAAACAAATAACAGTAGTAGTAGTGGATATGGTTGTAGGGGAATTTACACTGCTGCTGACAGCATTGTACCCTTTCTGTTGATGAGTAAAAAGAGGATTCTATGCTCTTAAATAAATGAATTTCAGGACTAATTGAGCAGAAACTTAAATAACTGATGAACTTTAAGCACAGGAGCTATCCTGCCAAAATGAACTGGGACTTCCCAAGTAGTCTCTTTGACTCATCTTATCCTTAAACTTAAGTATTGCTTAAGTGCTTCGCTGAACTAGAGTTGCCAGGGAATACATTCCCTAATATATCAGGCTTCCGAACCCCTTCGTATTTATATAGAAATTATAATATACAAATTCTTTCCCATGTAATATTTCTCGCTTAAACACGGATGCACAAAATTTCATTGTAGACCCAGTTTATTGCTCAGTTTTTAGTGAGGGTTAAAAATTTCACTACAATTATTGAAAATGGCATTGGAGTCCCCAACATATACACAACATAACTGATTAATCAGCATTTTGCCCATTGCTTCATGCCACATGCTCAGGGTTACAAAAAAGTGTTTGCTTTTTTTGTTGTTACTCTGCACAAAACAGATAAGCTGCAGCTGCTGTACACTGTGTATACATGGAAGCATTTGGTTTAATTTAGAGACAGATACATACTGGGCAGATATATGCCTTAGGCTGGAGATAGCTCTTTAAACAGGACAGCATATTCCTGCTATAAGCATTTCATTAGAATGCTATTTAATCATGAAAGGAGGACAAGAGGTAGAATTTTGATTGGCCAGAAAATATGTCCAAGGAAGCTAATCAATCACCCAGAATTAGGTGTTCAACATTTTATTCCGTGAGTTCTAACATTGTCTTCTTATTT
Source organism: Crocodylus porosus (assembly GCF_001723895.1). Classification (NCBI taxonomy): domain Eukaryota; kingdom Metazoa; phylum Chordata; order Crocodylia; family Crocodylidae; genus Crocodylus; species Crocodylus porosus. The sequence continues at coordinate 9,046,427 of NW_017728949.1, read as the reverse complement.
GAGATTTTCATAATAATAGTGAGGAAATTTGAAGGGGAGAAAGGAACAAGTTAGTCATTCTCCCCGGAGGATTAGAGGTACTTGAAAGAGCTTTAAACCTATGCAATGTCATGACCATCATCTGGAAAACATGGCATTTTATATTACTATTTTCCTTAATGAGCCTGTTCCCCTACAGAAAACAGTTGGCTCAGAATGCAGTCTGTGCTTCAGGACTAAGAGTTTTATGGCTTACCCTTGTACTGTAAAGGTGGGCATGAATTTTCTAGAGATCCATAAGGGACAGAACATTATACACTTCTCAGGCTGTGCAGTTTGTGGTTGTCCTAATGGATTATGGAGCTTTGTTTATGGCAGCTCTTCAACCCGCTGACCAGACAATAGTTTTCATTGTATTAAATACAGTCAGGTGTCCAGAATGGAACAAGGAAAGTGACAAAATTGTTCTCACTGGAAATATCTATGTATGTAAAGAACAACTGTAGTACAGAAACTCTTCTCCTTTGCACGTAAACACTGTGGTTACCAAAAGTTAGAAATCACAACTGACACTGAGGCTGGGGACCCACAGCATCCTCAGTCACCATCACACCCCTATTGCTTAAGTAAATGGAGAAATGCCGTCATTGATCAATAAATATGCAACTGACTTTGAGGAGTCAAAATCCAGGACATCCCACAGATCTGAGGCCTATAACTGACCTCTGGGACCAGAAATAGTCTAGCCATGATGTACTGCAGGTGGGTTAATCAGCTCTGCCTCTCAAAAGATGCAGCACAAAACAGCAATATTGTGGGGAAGAGGGAAAATCAGGAGTTTTCTTCAAATTCAGAGAGATGTCCTTGACTGCCTCAGGGATTAGGGCAGAGCTCCATACAGCAGCTGAGGTTAGCCACTTGAGGGAGGCATGATCACACACTAAGTCAATGAATCACAGTGCATTGGGAGGCAGAGCAGAACAGCCATTAATAGGAAGGGAGGATGCTATGAGGTAGAGGATAAAAGAAGCCCTGTTCTGAGCATGCCCATGCATAAGGGAATGCCATGAGTTTATCAGGAACTAAGATGGAAAGATGGTTAAAACTGACTGAACAGCAAGCTCCAGGGGCATTATTTGAAGGACAATGCTAATCTCACACAGCCAGCTAAAGCAATTCTATTATGGAGGGGGTCCCAACACCTGTTAAGTGGGAGTATTTTTCCTCATCCTTTCAAGTATCAATTAAGTCAATCATCATTATGTCTTCAGCTGTAGCTTACCTTCAACTGAGGGCTTCTTCAGCTCCAGCCCATGGGAGAGAACTATGCCTTAGATCTACATTTTACAATTATTGTTCTGCATAAGCTACAGCGGAAAACCCCTGAAACACAGAGCTAGAGTGTTCAGAAAGTAAACTAGCTGGATAAATGTGATAGAATATGATCAGCTATTGCTTTTTAAAAAGTGTAATCTAAATGTCTAGGTACGGGGCTAGGAAGCTGTACAATAGGGCATACTTTAAGACTTGGTGACAAAGGCAGAGATTTAAGTGATAAAGACCTGCATGTTCACAAGTAGCTTCTAGTTCAAGGTGCTGACTACAGGAAAGATAGGCCCTGGAAGAAATCATGAGAACTAGGAGCACCCCTGAAAAATCAGGTGCAACTTGAGCACCCAACCATAGAGGGCCTCAAGATCACCGACCATTTTTGCCCTGGATCTATTAGCCTTTCATGTAACAAGACTCTAATTAATATCTAGGTTGGGTAAAAAGTAAGAATGAGTTAAGTAAAGTAATCTCAACACCCAGGCTATGCTTTTTGCTTTAGAAATGCCACTAAGACACTTTCAGGGGAAGCATTTCAAGATGGTTAAAATGAAAACGTTATTTCAACATTTTCTAAACAACTACCTATTCCATTGGAAGTTTTGAAATCACACATCTCATTCTGCTTTCAAACATTTTTTGAAGTTACAGATTCTCCAACAGCTCTAAATTATTCACATAAAACAGCACAGACCTTCTAGATGCATGTTGGAGAAGGCAAAAAGAAATGGACTGATAATCAGACATGCCTCTTGTAAGAGAATTCTTTCATGTGCACATAGCCTTAGGGTACAGAAAGTAATAGCTGAGTTTAACACTGGAAGCAGAAGTGAGAAAAATGGTAACCAGTGGGAGCCATTAATATTTTATATGGACTACTTAAGAGGCAGAACTAACAAAATAACAGTCTGGAAAGACTTAAATTCTCTAACAAAGTTTCCTAGAAGTGAGAAATGTTATCAAGTGTTGGGACAGAATACATCATAAAGATATGTTGTTAAATTCTAGCGATTAACACTTAGAGGAGTCAAAGGTAACTAGAACATAGCTATCATACCAACACTTTTCAAGGTTTTTTATACACAATCTAAATTTTTAAGTACTGCAGTTTTCAGAAGAGTGATAAAGAGTCACTTGAATTTAAAACAAAAACAAAAACACAAGGCTTGCTGGCTTTGAAGTGATGTAAAGTTACCTTTAACCAGTAGGTAAGTTCCCCTCCCCGCAAAGGGCACATAGTTCTTTTCTGCTACACTGAGCAATAATTTTTTTCCTTGCAGATAATATGCAGACCTCTCCCTCTCCCAACACCACTTCCCATTAATCAGTTTTGCACCTTCAGTTTACAGAATTTGGGAGATGGGGTTGATTGGTCTCCTTTCCCTTCAAGGACCAAGAACAGCACAGCTTAATCTTCAGTCAGACTCATTATTAATTTCAACATTCAATTTTTTGCACTCGGATGCAAACATTTTTAGCTCTGACCCAGATCTCAAGTAGCTTAAAACCTTCATCCACCTAATTTCCTTGTTTTGCTGTAGTTTTTATCTCCATTAAACTAATCTTTGCTGCTATTTTGTCAGAAAATGATTTAGCTACTGGAGCTACAGTTCCATTTCCCTGTCCCCAGGAATTCTGGCCTGAGGCCAGTGAACCCTTACTTGCACTTCTCTAGGGTTTCAAGGGTCTCATCTGTCCCAGTTCAGTAGCTATAATTTCTACCTATGAATCCAGTGGCTATGTTAGAAATATTATTAAAAATGCATTATCAATAAGTATTGTTAAAACAGTGCAGCTGTCAGCCCTCCCTGGTGTCTTGTTAAAATAGTGCAGCTGTCAGCCCTCCCTGGTGAAAGAACTGGAAGAGCTACTGAAAGCTCTTTGTATTAAGGTATCACTCCCTCTTTGTTTTGCAA
>NW_017728949.1:9014159-9043192 GCF_001723895.1 Crocodylus porosus | reverse complement strand
TCGGGGGCAGCAGAGTGTTTGATCTTTTGTCTCTCTCTCTGACCCTATTTGCAAATATATACCTTTTGTGTTGCTAATAGAGTGTCTGTGGCTGAAGGGTTTTTTTCGCCTCCCGAGAAACGAACCGCGATTTTTACATCAGCTACAACCGTATTTATTAACAAAGTTTGATGCTGTATTCCTGCTGCTTGTATTCAAGCTAGACTAACACCTCCAAGCAAAAAACTTTGTCATCTACCAGTGTTTCCACTTAGTTTTCTAAGCAGCCAATTCATACTCTTTCCACTTAGGACTTAATCAAGTGTAGGAGGGAAACTCTGCTGAATTGAATGTCTTCTTCATTCAGCATTAGGTAGTGCCCCAAAGTCTTTCACACTAACTTTTCTTTAGCCCCAGTCAAGTCCAAAAAGAATGTATGAAAATCCTTGATACTGCCTCTTAAACTACTGCAGTTTTTTCACCTCTTGAGATTGCCTAGCTCTGTATCAATTGCTACATTTGAAGGGATGCAGCTCTATCAGCAGAGTTCTTCAGTGGGTATGCCACAACTGAAAAGGGTTTAACAGATGATTTTTTTTCTGAGTACCTTCAAATCTCAAGGAGGGAGTTCTTAATGGCCTGCCTGATGTAAGCCTTCATTAACTAACTCTCTTTTTCCTGAAGAAGCTGTAGATAATGCTGATGAGAGACATGTTGGTTGCTAACATGGTTTTCCTTACTGATCAAAAATACCTTTCTAATCTAATTGAGAAGCTGATTTAATCTACAAGTGATTTAACTTGTAGAACTCTATAAATGAAGCCTTGTTTATCTTTAATCCCCACTGTAATTAAACTACAGCAATTAGCATACTGAACTTCCACACTTTACCCACCCTGTAATAGCACTTAGGAGTCACTTGCATCATATTATCTCAGAAGTGAATGCTATGCAGCACTGTATGTATCATTTACCCATTTAAAGAGGAGCCAGAACCAACAAGTCAGTCTAGGTAGGCTCTTGACCATCTTTTTGATGGCAGATGTTTTAAATGCTCCCAGAGTTCAACAGCCTTTTCTGGAAAGACTCCTCCCCTGAGTAGGGAGAGTGTTCCTTAGATACCTTTATTCATGCTTTTGTGCCGATTAGAAAGGAGGTGTAAGAATTAGACATGGGGGAATCTGAACATAATCATTTCTCACCAGAATGAGAATAAATGTTTTAAATATGACTGTCAACATTTAAATTTTCTGCTGCTGTTTCTGTTATTAATCAGATTAGAAAACCAGGAGGGGAGCAGGGACACATTTTCCATTTCTGGGTCAGATAACAACAGCCTGCAAAAACAGATGATACCCAAGGATGACCATCTGATCAAATCAGCTGATCTATCAAGATTTCTATCATTTGTAATCATGAGGACAGTACACAATATTTAAGGTCTTCTGAATTCCGATCATAGGAAAGTAGGGCTGGAAAGCCCTCATAAGGTCTAGTCCAGCCCCCTGCTCCAGGCAGGATCATCCCTGATTAAAGCATCCTACCCAAGCATCAGTTCAACCTGATTTTGAAAATTTCCAGGCATGGAGAACCTACAAGTTCTCTAGATAGCCTGTTCCAATGCCTGACTACTCATACTTCAGTTTTACACTCACACTTTCACTCAGATTTGGATACAAACTCCACCTCCTTAAACAGCATCTAATGGGCACAATTATGGATCCAGACTCAGGATTTTTTTTAAGAAGTTCTTGAGTATGAATTTTCAGGAAGCTCTAAGTATAAACTTGCATTATGATTAGCTATGAAACACAAACAACAACTCTTAGGTTCATAAAGTAGCAGCAGGTCAAGAAAAAGGAAAGATAATTAATCCTGAAGAAGTTTGTATCATGAGTAAGCCATTCCCAAGGTACCTGGCATCCATCCACCTTCTTTCTTTCCTTTTCCTTTCAGAAAATAGGAAGTCATGCACGCTAACCCTCCTCTATATAGCACATATGGTACACGCAAGTAACCTAAGCCATCTGAGGAGAGCCACGTGCATGATCAGAGGTCGGGATAACAGACCTTATGATGAGAGGCTGAGAGCCATGGGACTCTTCAGTCTGGAAAAGTGCAAGCTCAGAGGTGATCTGGTGGCTGCCTATAAGTTTATCAGGGGTGCTCACCAGGATCTGGGGGAACGTCTGTTCACCACAGTGCCCCAAGGGAAGGCAAGGTGAAACGGTCACAAACTCCTCCATGACTGTTTCAAGCTGGACATAAAGAAGAATTTCTTTACTGTCCGAGTCCCCAAGGTCTGGAACAGCCTGCCATCGGAGGTGGTTCAGGCACCTACATTGAACGCCTTCAAGAGAAATTTGGATGTTAATCTTGCTGGGATCCTGTGACCCCAGCTGACTTCCTGCCCCTGAGGCAGGGGGCTGGACTCGATAATCTTTCAAGGTCCCTTCCAGCCCTAATGTCTATGAAATCTACTTTCATCTTCTCATGCATGTGACATAAGAGGGCTCAAATGAATGTGAATTCAAACAAAATACAGTAATTAACAGATGGAGAGATAGAAGACTGAGAATGTGCAATGCTTCAAGAGACAATAATAAAAGGTATCATTTTGGAATCAAGAGTTCTAGTTTGTTGTATGTCAAGAGACACAGATAGTTGACAACTTTTGCTCCTCACTCCTCAGTATTGCAGCTTCCAGAAGCAAGATAAATATATCCAAGAAAAGGGAAAGCAAGAATTTCTCATATACAGAGAGTTCTTTTCCAGTGTTCCAGCCACTGAACCTCCGACAAATGTCACTCCCAAGAGAAAGGAAAAAAAATGTGGCAGTATATCTTGGTACTGATAGCAGGCTATGTCTGATTGACAGACAGCTGTGCTGGATCTGTGCCAGGAAGCAATAAGCAAGCTCTTCAGACTGAAGCAAGAAGAAGGGGTAAAATTGACTTTCTATATAAAGTAAGAAGTAGCCTTCTCCACTGTCTAATCAAGACCTACACCCAGGCATTCATATCTGTACTACTTTAGCATGTCCTTGTCAGTAGCTAATGAAAGCTCCAATTCAGCTTACGTGTACACTTAAGTTTACACACAAGAGTTGCCACACCACAGTCAGTAGGACAATTAATGTCCATAAAGTTAAGTTATTACAAGATCAGGGTCTTTTTTATTGTTTGGATTTATTCCATGTGTCATTAAAGTGAAACCTTATCCCACAGAAGAATCAAAGTCTATTCGGCCTTATTTTTGGCAATGCTGTGCAAGCATAGCAAAACCTAAATAAGATCCTAATGCTGGAAACAGGCACCTAAATAAGACCCTAATGCTGGAAACAGGCAAGTTAAGTACATTTGCACTTAACTTTGTACTCATGACAAGTCCTGGTGACATCACTGGAACAAATTGTCTGTGATGCTTGTGTATACAAATTTAGCATATATGAAACTGTGGAAGTGGCCTGCTTCTCAGGGGCAATAAGTGCCTACAAAACCTTGCTTCAAGAGAACCTTGCTTCAAGAGACAAAACCTCACTTCAAGAGAAGCTGCAAGTCCTTTATAACTCTGGCAAAAATAGCATTTATTTAGGTGCTCTCACAGAGCCTCACCTTCTTTTGCTGACCACCTGGCTAATTACAACCAGTAAGTTTTGGAACCGAGCTGGGAAATGCCAGCTGATTACTCCCAATACTACCAGGTGTGCATGGCTTGGCAACCTTGACCTAAGAAGTGGAAGTGGCTTTATGTGTATCTGATGAAAGAACAGAGGGGAGGATTTCTAGAAACATTACATCTGTGCAGATAGCTTGTGAGGAATAAATTCATAAATTTGCTGCTGATTGTCAAGGCAGATTGTGGCAGGACTAGCCCTGCCAGGCAGTAGCAACACCCAACAGCTCGATAGCCTGCCCCATCCAGCTCTTCCATACCAACATCTAGAGGGTCACCTGTCACACTGTGATGGAATAACTACTTCTGCTCCGACATCCCGAGCCTTGGAGTTGTATTTGTCCTTCGGGCCACCTGGCTCCAACCTTTGTGCTTACCCAGATCTTAACCTTCTTGATCCTGGCTGACTTACTCTGGCTGATGCCTCTAGCCCTAGGCCCCCTTATTCGGGCCTCAGCTTCTCGGCAGCAGCTGCTTGGATGGGGCTTTAAGCACCACAGACTAGATTCTGGAGTCCAGGCCCTCTGCACTCGAACAGGTTAAATGCTCCCTCTTTCTCTGGGCCTTCTCAACCCTCACAGTGCTTGCTTCTTTTGCTGTCTCTGGCCCTCAAGCCTAAAGGGGTGGGGGGTTAAACTCACATGGTGCTTTAAGGCACCTGCAATGCAATCTTCAAACCTACCCCCATAGCTGCTCCCCGTCCCCTGGTGTTTACTAGCTTAAATGCAACAAAATACCACCCCTCCAGGCACTTGCAACCAAAGCTCACATGATCTTGAATAATAATCTCTTCTGGGTCCGCTCAAGGGGGAAAAAGAACAAAACTCCCCACTCTGACACACCAGGGATCCCCCTTCAAAAATATATTAAAAACACACTTATCGTCCTACACTTACAAAGCTACACATATTTAGCGTCCTTGTTTTACCAAAACATCATATCGCAAAAATAACAACATATCCAAAAAAAACCATACAACTACATATTTTAAACTTTTAAACAGCTTATATGCAACTTCCAGAGGGGAAAAAAGAAACCCCTTACAGAACCCTTTTTCTTCATACAGAACTCCATGAAAAGCTACTATCTCAGTAACCACCTGAAAACTCTCCACCTTTCCCATCGGTCCTCTCTCTTGGTTCAGTGAAACATGTCCCAGTCCTTTTCCCTCCACTTCATCCTTTCCTCTTCTTCTCTGATCCATTCCTTGTCCCAATCAATGTAGTATTTCAGTTCGTGCAGCCCCAGCTTCAGGCACTCCCTTTCAGTGAGAGCCAACCCCTTAAAAACCCAGAGGTTTCTTACTTTCCATAAATAGCTTTAACACAAGTTAATAAAGTCCTTAATAACATTTCCTTTGGCCCCTTTGTAATGAGTTCATGTAGGACCATCTCCCACACCAAAAAGTTTATTTTGGTGACACTTAGAAAGTGGTGAATGTAGTGGGCAAAATGAGTTATGCTCAGACTCTTAGCATAACTTTAGACCTTCCCAGAACAAAGCAATTAAGTTGTACAGAGTGCTTTATAAGGTACTGGGAAAAGTGAGGGCTGTGATTGGTACCGTGGGCTAACCAGGTACAGTAGTTTCTGCAGAAGGAAAGGAAATAAAAAATGTAATAAGATTAGAGTACCTTATCTAAAAAGATGAGGGAAGAAACTTGAGGATTGGGCAGTCTGAGGTGAGAAAGTTACAAAAGTAGTGAACAAACAAAGAGACAGTGTGTGTTTTGTGTTGCCACCCTGAGGAGATGGGAGCAAGCTTGGACTTCTTGTTCGAACGAGGAATCCAGAAACTAATATCCCACACACCCTGCAGGGGATCTGAGGCCGATACCACCAAAGGTCACTGTTGCAACGTCTGAAGAAACTGCTTGCCAGGTCATATTAGGGGGAGGAAACTTGTAATGAAGCCTAGGGATTACTATTAAAGTTCACTTGATACCAAATCAGACAAGGGGCCATGTCTATCCTTGGGGGTTTCTGGTAAAAGGAATCTTAGGGGCAACACTGGATCCTTTCCCACACCCCCTTTGCATATGCACACTCCCAAAATACATGTCCCACCATTTCTTTTTCCCTGCACTTCTCCCTTGGGCACCTTGTTGAGCTCATCGAGACCCATCTGTATTACACCCCTCTCACTGGCAAGATATTTCTTACAACTATCCATGCTAGGTCAGTATGTTCCCCATTTAGTTGTTTGCCTGTCACTACTCCCCACACCTTCTTCACCTGTCCTTCTGTGAAGTTTTCCACCAGCGCCATCCTTTCGCCCTTATTGCGTTCATTAATTTCTTATGATCCTTCAGGACCTCCAGCCTTACCTTCCCAGTTGTATACCTCAGCATGAAACCTTCCTTCCTAATGTAATGAATTGACAGTTGCCACTCCCAAGGACTCATCAAGGAAGTCTGATATAATCCCCATTTCTTAAATATTGCAGCTACATGAAATCAGGCGATATGTGCTGTTTTCCCCTCTCCTGCCATTACTGCCTTGCATACCACACTTACATATTTTGTATAAACAAACAATCCCAAGTCTGGCAGTCCCCATCTACCGAACTCTCTTGCTTTGTACAGCTCAGATCTAGCCAACCTTTCTCTTTTGGAAATCCAGAAGGACACACACATTTCACTCTGCGCTTTTGCTATCTGCCATCACATTGGTGGGAATACTATTCCCATATATAAAGTAAGCAGCAGTAGCATAGCCTCAAATGCCACCACTTTTCTAGCAAAGGACAGTGTCCTTCCAAACCATAGCCAAAGTATTTTCCATATCCTTGTATGACAGGGCACTGGAGTGCACCTGCCCATTTAAAAAGGCAAGTAGCCTAAGAGCCAGTTTTCAGGTGCTGAGGGATGAATTAGAGACTCACCTGACTGGAAGAGACCCAAGCTTGAGCTATATAAAGCCCTGGGCCTGAGTCAGTTGGGTAGTCTAGCCTTGGCAGCTATGAAATAAGGAGCTCCAGAATTGACAGTAGAACTGAGTAGGTAACTCTGCAGCCCTGGGAACAGGGGGTAGTTACCTGGGGCATAGACAAAGGCTTGTTTGTATAGGCAACTGGCCATTATTTTATATCAAACCTAGAGAGGGGTTGGGTATCTGCCAGAGGGTAGGAGTGTTTTTTGGTTTTTTTTTAAATTACACTGATGGTTTAGCCTTAAGTCCTGCTGAGAGAAGGCTCAAGGCATACTCAGAGGGCTGGTAGCCCAGAGAAGCTGAGCAGGAAACCAGGGGGTCTGAGAGCCCAGAGAGGGTCCATGAACCCAGAGAAGAACCTATAGCTAGAGACTGCCAAGGCCAGGAAGCCTGGCAATCCCAACCAACCCAGGAGCAGTGTCTAGGTCCAGGAGGGGCAGTGCCAGAGACTGAGCCCAAGGGGGGCAAGTCAGGTGAGGGAGCCCAGAGGTCTCAGCTGGCCTGAGAGTGGGGCCAGGATGGGCTAAAGGTCTTGGAGGGACCACTGCCAGACCAGGAGAGCCTGGAGATCTTGGCACAGCTCTCCTGGCCATGTGGGAACTGGGACCTGTCCTGATCCCTGCATAGTCAGGAGACCGGCTGCCCCTGCAGCTGGCACAGCTCCCCCTGCATTAGAGCTTAGCTAGGCAGCAGTAAGCTCCCTGCCTGGGCTACCCATGAGCAAGTTGTGCTACATGTGTGCTTCAGCACATTAACTAATGTGCTATTTGTTTAGTACCTGTATGTGTTGGTACTGGTAAATGGCACATTAAACTAATAAGATGTGCAATTAGTCTCATGCGCATATAGACAGTGACACTACTGCAGGGGCAAGCCATTATTTTGGGCAGAGAGCCACTTACTGAGTTTTGGCAAACCATCAAGGGCTGCATGACAGGCAGCCAGGGGCAGATAAATATCAATTTTCTAAATTTTTTTTTAGGGGCCCTGCAGGCTGCATAGAATGGCCTGGCAGGCTGTATTTTGCCCACCCCTGCTTTACTGTGTATTAGACTAATGCAGAATAAAGTCCCTCATGTAGACATGCCCCCCTTTTCTTGAACAGTAAGATCACAATGCTTGTAAAGTCTTTCCCTGACTCTCCTGTTTCCACTCTTTCCTCAAACTTCCACTATATTCCTTCTTACCAATGCCCAAAACTTCTTGTAAAATGTCATGGGTGGTCAATCTGCTCCAGGTGATTTCCCTTTTAAAGTTTTTAAGCACTCCTCCACTTCCTATAAGCTTATCTTTTCTTCCATCCTCTTTGCTTCCTCCTCCACTACTTTCTCTTCAATCTCTTCCAGCAAATCCTTCATCTTTTTCCTGTCTATTTCCTTCTTCTGATATAGTTCTTAATAATCTTCTTCTTCCCTCCCACAACTCCTCTGTTTTGTTTTTTTTCCACCCATTTACCACCTTCTTCCCACACTGCTTTTACCTCTCCTTTTCCCATCTTCACTCTAGCCAAAAAGTATTGGAACCTCTCTTCATTTTCTCCCACTCAGCATGTTTGTGCCAGAAACACTCTCTCTCTCATCTTTCTTTTAAAGCAGATTTCTGTCTCTTGCCTTGTTTCTTCTGGTTCTCCTACCTGTCTTCCTTCTGGGGCTTCTTTTAGTAGATCCTGTATCTCTCTTTGCAGCTCTTAGCAACTTAGTTCTACTTCTGCAGTTCTTAGGCCTTCCTTCCTGAAAAGTCTCCCATCCTCTTCTCCACCATTATCCACCATTCTCTAGTTCTCTTCAACTATTTCTTCAGTGTTCTCTATCCCTATCTCACCTATGCTTAATATATCACCTCATCTTGTAACAGTTAACTTTCTCACACTCCTTCCTCTTATGCGGGCTCTTACCAAGACTCAGTTCCACCGTCAGCATCCAGTGATCACTAAACACCACACACGTGGTTTCTTTCTTCCTTATCTCTTTTGATACAAACACAAAGTCATTTTTGATTGTTTCTTTCCACTGGGGTCAGTTCTAGTGAAAACTTTCTCCCCTGCCCACATACCCTAGTGATTCTTCTTTTATTATATTTCCTAACAATATGGATGAACTGTCTAAAGTTCCACCTCCTCCTTCCCCTGTTCTGTCACCCACTTCTATTATGTGATTGAAGTTCCCTGCTATTATCTTCAGTCTCCCTCTGACCACATAAACTGCCAGCTTTCTAAGCAGAGCCTTCCTCCCCTCCCACTCTGGTGCATATACAGTGAAAACTGCTAATTCTGCTCCCACAACTGATACTACCATTTGCTGCAATCTGCCACTGATGTCTTCTACCTGCTTTGCTTTCACTGCTGGATTCTTGAAGAGTATTACCACTCCAGCTGCTTTGTTTTCATTTGTCCCTGACCACCAAGATGGTTTCCATCTCCACCTTCCTAAAAGCATCTGTAATACCTTTCCCCCGGTATATCACCAGGGTTCCCCTTACTGCACCTGCCATAGTCCACCTAGGAGATCTGACTCCTTCCCAGACCGAGCAAAAGGGTCCTCTCTAGCCTAAGAGTAGGTCTTTTATTTATGCAAGCCCCTCCTTTTCCAGCTGACCAGACATATAGCCTGGGCTGAAAACGGGGATTGGCTGTTAGTCCATGAAGTCCTGCCAGCTTCCTGCCCTTTGGCTGAAATCTCTTCTTATTTCAGTTCTCCTGGGGCAGGGCTACTAGTGACTGCAGGCACCTTATCTCTTCTCTTTTGCTGCTTGCCATCCAGGACTTTTCCCTAGTGGCCCTTGCAGCTGTCTTTTTCTCTCATCCCCTTGAGCCACAAAAATCCTGCTCTTAAATGGCCCCTGCCAGTTCTGTTTGCCTCTAGGCCTTCTCACAGTAACAATGTGAGAGTTCCCTGTTACAAAACTCCAGGCTATGAATGACTCTGACCCTATTCAGTCTGCCCATACTCTGTCTGGAACAGGATGGAAAGGCCATGCCTGCTTACAGATAACTGTCTGTAAACTTAGGCACAATACTTCAGGCTCCCAAATTTGCAGCTTTTGACCTTATCATTCACAACTTGTGCCAGTCCCTGTCTGATCTCCTTGAAGGAGGTGCGACACCAAAGGGCTCTTCTTCAGAACTAGCAAAGGCCATCATAGGAGAGACAAGAGGCCACAACCACATATAAGTCAACTAACCTTAGAAACAGGCAACCAAGGAAATTGATGGGAGTGAGCAAAGCCATGGAGTAATGTCAGTGAAGACACAGAGCACAGAAAGACATCCAGAGGGAGAACACAGAGCAGAAACACCCAGACTACGAGGAAAAAAACCCTTCTGAAGGAAAAGAGCCACAGAAACTCTGATGTATGAAACATCCCAGACTGGCAGCCCTCAAGTCTTAGGCTGCATATTTAATCAAAGCAGAGCCTGGGGGATTCCAAACCTGTGGTGATGGATATGGCATAAATCCAAAGATAGTATAACAGGCCCTATCAAAGGGCATAGCAGAGTGTGGTGGTATTGCACACTCCTGAATATTTGGTAGCCTGCTGGGTGTACCAGGAACTTAGTAGCCAATGCTGACTGTCCCAGAACTAGATCTCAGGTTTCCAGAAACACTTGAACATGATAAGGAACAGAACTTGTTTTTAGTACTATTAAAATAAAAGGTGCTAATACTTTAAGTACAATACCTTTTAATAATGGCAACAGGATAAAAGAGAGATGTCCTATCCAGGAGAAGGACAATGATGAAGTCCTATAACTCCTGTATCTTCCTGCTGTGGCTGCCACTGGCCGTGCCAGATACAAGGTGTATCTTGGTCCACCTCTCAAACTGAAGTCTTTCCCCAGGATTCTGCCTTCAACCTCTTGCCTTTACTCAAGTAAACTCTCTAGCTTCTTTTTAAGTCTCCTCTCTTCTACTTTATTGTGTCAAGATGTCATGGGGTCTGTATCAGCTGGTATTACATATGATTTGACATAGATGATGGCAGATTTATAACTATCTACATCTGGAACAATAGCTGAGATACCAGCAATACTGACTTATCCAGAGTCCCACCAAATCTATATGTGGCCCCAAAGGACCATCTCTATTCCAAGACATGAAGCCACAATCCATCGCTGAGAAGAGATATTTCCTGGAGAGAACAACCACATGTAACCAACTGTTTTACATCTGTATAGGTGTGCAGAGAATGAAGAGTTCTCTTGAAGTCCTCATTGTAACACAAGGACATCTAATAGCTGTACTACATGATGGCTAACAAATATTTGGCAGTTGTTGTATTGGTCTACATGCACAGTGATTGTAGTACATATTGGTATGCCTTTGCCAGCATTAATCTAGCTAGCCACGGTACCAATATCAGTGAAGATGAGTCAGCATAGGCTTCAATCCAGACTACAAGAGCCCTCCTTAGACCCTAGTCAACTCATTTTAAAGCTTCCTGCTGTGTCTTTACTGCATTGTTACCAGCTGGATTAAGTCTGGTGCAGATATGCCTTCACATGCTGGAATTACACCTCTAACTGCAATGTAGCTAGGTCAGAATGCATGGCTACTCAATTCAGTGTAGCCAGTGGTCTCCATGAATTCCTGCCTCTTCCAAACTAGAGTGAAGCATCTAATAAAATACAAGATTTTCTGTTTCTTTCCAACAAAAAGCTGTATCACTCCCATGCCAATTCAATGACCCTTGCCCTTTCCACAATGAACTGCACTATGATTTTCAGTCTTAATACCTGTTAAAAGTTTTGACCAAGATCAGATACAGCAACCCAACTCTAATATTAAGAAGACCAAAGATTCTTAAATAATCAGTGTTTTATAGATAGTTATATAACAAAATTGCATATTTTTTAGGGGAATAAGATGTGCTTTAGACTTTGATCTCAGAAGCCCACTTTGGACTTCAAGCCTATGCCTTTAATATCTTCAGCTATGTTGCTGAATAAATCATGTAAAAAGAAAAGCTAATGAATATGGTTTGGAAACTTCACACCCTTGCTCTACCCTGTCTGAAGTTGAAATAGGAAAGAAAGAATGAAGAAAGTGGGGGAGAAAAAAGCAGCACTTCAGAAATGGGTAACAAGAGAGTCAAACTATGTTAAAAATGATGACACTTTTAGAAATACCTGTCTCCAGAAAGAATTGATTAAAGTGTTTTGGAGCAGGATAGTCCATTTCAAAGCATATTGGAACAAAATTAAAAGATTCAATAGAGCACTTAGATGCTATGATTAACTAGCTAGGATTATGTATGCAGGGGTATGGGGGAAGGGTAGGTATGACATTCCTGCTACATGATAAAATCTTGACAACTCAGCTGTTTTTCACAGTTCCCATACTGCTAAAAACTAATGAAGATTCTCCTTTTTCTCTCATGGGCTAGGGACAGAAGTTATACACAAGCCTATATAAGTGATCAGGAACCAGTTTAAATCTGTAACAGGACAGAAGTTCAGTGTACTTAAACTGCTTTCAAAAGGGCTGAAACTGGTTTAAGATTAACCTGGATGGATGTATTATCAGACTTAATTGATTTAGGTCACACCGGTTTATGGAACTTCAGTTCCAGATCCCCTCCTGGTTCACGTTAACTTTCAAACCTTCAGCATCCCAGGATGCTGTGCAGCCCTGGGCTGTGCTCTCTGCTCTAGTGGAGCAGGGCTGACCCTACCCCCCAGCAGTCAGCAGGGGGGTTTTCCATCCCCCACAGCTGGGAGCCAGGCCAATTTCCCCCAGCCCTGCACCTTCCTCAGCCAGGGGAGATCAGCTTGGCTCCCAGCAGGGGCAAGGGAAGTAAAGCCCCCACTTTGAGCTTACCTTCCACCCCCTGCACAGCCCAAGAGGGGGCCAGGCCAGGCCAAGGCAGGGGGGCGATGACAGGGGACGTTCCCCCTCTACTTCTCAGCCAGCTGCCGGCCCAGGAGGGGGCATGGCCAGGTGATCAGCTTGGTTCCTGGCTTCCAGCTGTGGCAGAGGGAATAAAGCCCCCACCACTGGCTATTCCCCGGCCTGTGTCAGGCACGGACCATTGAGGGTCCAGAGCTGGGCGGGGGTGGCATTTTTCCCACCCCACTTTCTCCTCAGCCAGCCTGCCAGCCCAGGAGGGGCATGGCCAGGGGATCAACCCAGCTTCCAACTCAGGCAGGGAGAGTAAAGCCCTCACTGTGGGCTTCCCACCCACCCGGCTCTGGACCCCAACCAAACTGCTCAGCACAGGGAAGGGGGAAGCCTGTAGCAGGGGGTTTACTCCCCCCACCCAAACTGGAAGCTCAGAGCCAGGCTTGAGGAAGCATGGGGGGAAACCTCCTTGCTCACTCCAGTCACAGCTCAGCTGTGGGTTCACAACCAGGGTGGGGACTGTTTTTTCCCCATCACTCCCTCCTCAGCTGGCCTGCCAGTGCAGGAAGGGGCATGGGCAGGTGATCAGCCTGGCTCCCAGCTTCTAGCTCAGGTGGGGGAAGTAAAGCTCCCACTGCAGGTTTTCCACCTGTACTGGGCATAGCCCAGCTGGGGGTCCAGAGGTGGCCCACCAGGTGAGGAGGGGGTGTAGCTGGGTGATTGGCCTGGCTCCCAGCTCTGGTGCAGGAAGTAAAGCCCCCACTGCAAGCTTCCCCACCCCCACCCCATGACAGGCACAGCCCAGCCGGAGGTCTGGAGCCAGGTGGGGGTGCATTCCCTCCCCCCCAACCCTCAGCTGCCCAGCTGGCCAAGGAGGGGGCACCAGCTCTGGGTTGGAAAGGAATGGGGGGGAGAAATGCCCCACTGGGGGCTTCCTCCCTTCTCTCTGCACCAGGGAGACACCAGCTGGTGGTCTGATGGGAGGGTTTCCCGCACGCCCGCTCCTCCACTTGCCTGTGGTTGCGGAGAGGGCATGACTAGGGGATTTGCCCAACTCTGGGCATGGGGAGAGAGGGAGAAATGCCCCACAGGGCCTTCCCCCTGCCCCTCTCCCCAGTGCCAGGGAGACCTTCGGAGAGAAGTTGGGGGGGGTTCCCTCCATGCCCATTCATTAGCAGCCAGCAGCTGAGGAGAGGGTATGTCTGGGGGAAACTGCCAGGCTCTCTGTAGAGGCCACAAGGCTGGGAGGCGAGCTCTACTGGTATGGGCCACTGCAGGGGTCTGATTGTCTTTCCAGTTTGACAAGTGAACATGAGTTCACTTGCTTATCAGTTCAACCTAGACAGTTTAGAGAAACCTGCAATGATTGAATCAATTCAGCCTTGGGTTTTTTGACTGTCTGTACTTAGCCATGGTGGTGCCTTATGTTTTTGGAAAAGGAGATTCTGTGTTTTATACCCACTGTTGCTATGAATGGTCATGGTGTACTACACAGTGAAATATTGCGCTACACAGTGAAAAATGCCCTAATAACCATAGTTTTGTTATACTATCTTATGTATTTTTCCCTGAGAAAGATACCTTTATGGAACAAAAAAAAAGAGAGACTAGCCTCAGATGCTGAGGTAATTGAACAGATCAGAGTAAGTCTTCTAAGTTGCAGTTTTTGGGGTCAATTAATAAAAACAGGAATATTCCTGACAGGATGATTGTCAGCTGGAAGCCAGCTGGACACACAGGAATAAGATCAAAACAATTCTCTGGTTAGTATCTTTCGCACTGGGAAGAAGTCATTCTGATGTCTTGTCAATTGTTGGCGGTTGTTGACAGTCGCATGCTACTGGGGCTCCCTTATCACTTTACTGGGACAGTGACAACTGGGTGGCCTGGTCTATAAATAGATTTGCATTGTTAACCTTTGTATTAAAAGAGCCAAAACAGCTGGGACTCTAAGGATAATACAATGGCAGCTTCTCCCTCTTGTGATGATTTCTGTTTGTCCCCAGTGTCTTTAGCCTGTGGCTTTGGGAAGACTATTGGGCAACAATATCAAGGCACTTTCTTGACCTGCCAGGTGATATGATCAGGAGGAAGCTCCTACATTTTCTAGAGCACTGACAGATCCACAGATTTCAACAGAAATATGTTGAACTAGACTCTCTTGTGTGGGAGAAGGGGAAAGATGACAGTAAAGATGATAATCTGAGAAAAGGATCATTAACTTTAATTTTCTTAAAGGAATAGGAGAAGAATAAGGAGCTAAAAGCTTCTGAAAATGAAATTTTGTGTTTATATTAAAGAAAAGAGTATAATTTTATCAGGGGACAATAATATGGGGATCTCTTAATTTTTGTTTTCAGCAACAGTTTCATCATTTTGACTGCTACTATGCATGCTAGCCTGAATGCTAGCAATGTATTGCTCATCTGCCTCTCCTGAATTTAATGCAGTAATGGCAAGATCTGCAGATTAGAGAACCAAAACTTGGTGCTATAGGAATCGCTGAGTAGAAGTGCAGTCGGAACTGAAGGTTACTGTGTTTTTCTCCACTGCCTCCTTGAATAAATTGCATTCTTTGATCTTTCATTATATAAATTATAATGAAGAAGAGGACAAAAAGGACAAGTAGACAGAAAACAGGAATTTATAATACACTGTAATCCCATAAAACATGAGAGAAGTAGCCTCATTTATTCTCTTCTGTGTTCTTCATCTATGGTAATAAAAGGGTTTACTGGAACTCTTACAATTATGGAATTTTAGAAAGCGGGATTGGAAGAGGCTATTTTATCCAAGGCAGGATCAACCTAAGTGCTCCAAATTGGTACACTTCAGTTGGTGTTTTCTTGACTGAACATGGGCCAAGTTGGAGGGACACACACACACACCTGGGTCCTGATGTTCAAAAGCTGTTGAGATGGGCACTGCATAACTGGACAGACAGATTGGCAAGTGCCAGACCTCAACTCAGGAAGGTATCTGTAAAGCATAACAACAATCCGAATATCTTACAAACAGTATAGTACATTTCTATTATCAAGGTGTTCTTCATGTTGTCCACACTCACACACCGCTATGAAGAAACAGGTTTATGAAGAAATCTAGCAACAGGGGATTCTAGGAGATGTTACGCCAAAGAATCCCACCCAAACTGTGGGAGTGATAGCTTGAAGCAAGGTTTGATGGTGAAATTAAAACTGCTTGAGCTAAAAGCTAGTGCAATATCAGGTGCATATATTCATATTGCACAAGCCATGAAGGGGACAAAAAGACCTTCACTCATTGTGGGTTTCCTAAGGGTCACTGGAGGAAGAAATGAGAGGACCAAAGCTGGGAAAGAGATGCCTAGGGAGTTCTCAGGGGAGAGGTGCAATACGGTTCTGCTACACAGGAGTTCCAGGAGAAACGGCCATGGTTTCCTGGCTCATCACTTAATCTGAGTCAGGGTGATGCAGGTATCCACTAACTCCAGTAACTCAAGATGGTACTTCCCCAATGACAAGCTCCTCTCACCTCCTCCTCTTTCATCTGCCATTCCTTTTGCACAAAGGCTAGCATCAAGCACCCCAAATCACTACTTCAAAGTGTCAAAAAGCTCCTGCAGACTCTGTACTAAGCTGCCTCCTCCTTACTTTCCCATTTGCCAAACCCCCATCTGACAACATCTGACAAGGTGCACTCATGCTTTGTGCAAAATCTGTTTCCCTTAGCACAAGATGCATCATTAGACAGGTGGAGTAGCCCGGTGTGCCAGAGCAGAAAGCAGCAAATAGATGAGGCCCGAACATCCACCAAATAAGTTATTGTCAGATTCAATGCAGCTGCCTATATTTTCTCCTGTTCCTGGTTTTGCCACCAGCCTGTTGTACGACCTTGGGAAAACCATCTCACTTCCCAGTGCCTCGGTTTCCCTTTCCCACCTTTGTTCTTTGGGACTGTATGCGCTTCAGGGCAGGTTTTATGTCTTTATGTACAGCGCCTAGCACAATAGCCCCACAGCACAGAGTGATAAGGGTCTCAGTTAGGGGTAGTGTGATTCATGTTTATGATGATAATCAGGGATTGAAATACCAGGGGATTCAGTGGGGGGGACTGAGCCCTCCATAAGAGATGAGAGTCCCTCATAAGAGACAAGAGCCCTCGGCCCACCCCATGCCTTTCTAAGCCGCTCAGGCAGCGGCAGCAGTAACGGTGGCAGCAGCTCCTTCTGGCTGCCACTGCCACAGACCACTCCCCCCAAGAGTTGGAGTGGAATTTGTACCTTGATGATAATAATATTATAATAATAATTAGAAAGAAACTTTAAACCCTTTAAAATGAACAGTCCAGTATTCTCATAAACAACATTAGAGAATCTTCTGCCCATAACCTGAAGGTTAAGCTGGCCATTTCCTAAATGATCAATATATTGTTTTGTGCTCTCAGTAATTTGAGATGAATAATTCTTGCCCTATCTTTAAAAATAAAATCCACTCTGCAAAACAAAATGTCCTAGGAGAAGCACACGAGAGCCAGTGCCTTGGGCTTCTTGGATGAGCTCAGGACTTGGATCACTGCACCACGGTTAGGGTGGGCGTGAAAATGCCCTACAAAGCAGTATTCGCAGACGGTCTCTTTAAGAAACTGGAGGGGTGTGTGGCTGGGGCTTGAGGCCCTGCACGGCTCTCATTGGTCTGCAGCAGCAGGAAGTAGGAGGTGGAAAACTCAGCTCTCTGCTTGTTATCTCAGCTGCAGGGTGAGGGGGGATTGTTTGATTTGCACGATTCCCTGGGATTTTGGAGGGGGCTGGGGGGTTGCATTTTAGCAGGGGGGGCTGGGAGCTCCTTGTGCCGGAAAGTGCTTTGCTAGAGCCCTGGGGTCTTGTCCTGCCTGGCAGATGTGGGTGCAGTATGCTGCTGCACCATCTGGCCTGTGTGCTCTGCAGTTCCTGGGATCTGAGGGGGTGTTGCTGTAACAGCAGCAGCTGCCAAGTAGCTGGCTCACAAGGCTTTCTTTGCACTTTCTTGCAGCATTGCTGTTGCCATAATGGCCCAAAGGGCCTTACCGAATCCCTTTGCAGACTACGACAAGTCTCTGGCTACGGGATACTTTGACTCTTCAGGGCGGGTGAGTTGGGGGCCATAAGAGTTTTAATTTGAGATTGCTGTAGTGTTTCTTTCTAAAGAAGCAGCTAGAGTCTGTTGGAGCTTAATTTTTCTTTCCTTCTGTTGACATGGGGAGGCACTGATTCCCAGCATGCTGTCTTTCCACACAGCTTTGCACACTGCTGACATAATTCAAAGTGTCCATGCCCATGCTGTCCATTGTATGATAGCTGTCCAAGGTCATAGCTCCACTTCCTTGGGACTCTCCTGGGTTTGAGCAGGCAAAGAGGGGTTGCTGCCTTGTCTGTGCACTTCTGTCTTGTCTGTTTTTCTACAGGACAGTTTTGGGGTTTGTTTGTTTTTTTTCCCTTTTATGATCCCTTATAGCAGCTAAAAATGACAATGGCTTCCGGTTTAGATTCACAAAGGCATAAGACAGGGTAAATGCTGATGTTTTACAGGGACAGAAGGTAAAGGGGACATCCCAACATTAATCAGAGGTTTGAATGAAGAAGAAAAATCCAGTCCATGTAGCATGTACTGTGCCAGCAGAGGTGCGTGGTAAATAGCACATGTTGCAGACAGACTCTTGGGGGATTTTTCTTTAAAAGGATGTATAAACAGTTTGAAGAAGTTAATGCATATGAACAGAGAACCAATTTGCAAAGCAGCTATAGATGATATTGCAAACAGGATTATGACTTCATTTGAGTCTGAGACTGAATAAATAAGAAACAAAGCTTCTGTTTTTCCACTGCTGCTTGCTGAAGGAGTATTAACAGGAGAGGCAGCTGCTCCAGACGTGTACAAATTGGAATAATGCTGACCTTCTCTCCAAAACTAACTTTATGTATGTTCAAGAGGTCTTGATTAAAAAAACCCCCAAAAAACCACATAGCTTCTGTGCCTATATCTTCCAGAAGATGCTTGTGTATAGGTTGGAGCTAAGGTGCATTTTATTATAATCTCTGGAAAGGGGAAATGAAAGGATCCACAGTCCTTTGGCGAGAGGGGTAGTCTGAGAAGATGCTTGGGAGCTCCAAACTCGATCAGCAACTCTGTAGCCTTGGGCACATCACTTAACCTCTCAACTTTGGTGTGTCTGTCATTAAAAGAAAGCTGCATTATGCAGGGCTTCTGCAAAACATAAGGAGATTTGTAAAGCTCTTTGAAAGCCAGGCGTCCTGGGAAAGTGCAAAGTATTTTGCTGATACGATGCATCCAAAGACCAGAGTAGTACTATTCATTTTGGCACCTTCATGCCCACCTGTTCAGACTAGCATTTCTGAGGAGTGCATCTCAGAGCCAGGGAAACATGCCCTAGCATGTACTAGGTACAAATTAGAGATGATCTGAGCCCCGGTAGTTTCTGCTTTGCTTTGAAAAATAAGAAGAGATTTGCAGATTCTCAGCTTAAGAAGGCAAGACCTGGACCACCATAGGAATTGTCCCAGAAGGTGCAACACATCCACTGTCTTGTCAGATGTAGGGAGCACCTTAAAAGCTCTGACCTTTTTTTTTTTTTTTGAGGACAGTCATTGGATGGTGGTGTTTTACCTCATTTTGATTCAGTTATCACCTGAGGTTGTTATCTTGCACTCTTTCATTGAGATCTGCTTTTAGAGTCTCATCCCACTGAGTCAGTTCTGAGTCACTGCATTCTTTTCTCTGCTTTTTCTTTTAGAAGCAAATAAAAGAGTCTTTGGCCACACATTAAACAGAACAGATCTTGGGTGTCTTAACCACATTCCCTGGAGCAAAAATAATAATCACAATTTATTGCACAAAATACTTTTCATGACAGGCTCTGGAAAATGGAATCAAACAAGCAGAACTAGTTCAGAATCTTTAAGCTCAGGAAACAGGACCCAAGAGATGTTGTTTAGGTTAATACATTAAAGAGGGCACAACTAAATGTATTGCAGCCTCTAAGTTACTGCCATGGCAGATTATACAAAATATACATATGTAAAAGAGCTCATGGTGTGTGTGTGTATGTATATATATTAAATAATATATGCTAGTGGGATCTACTAAACTGCAGATTTCTTTTTCCAGCCTCTTCAATTTAGTAGTGTGTGACTGCTTATGGCATGCCATTGAATAATGCACTCTTCCAGGTCACACAGTCAACTCTATTAACTACATACATCCCCCAAAAAAAACCCCAAAAGGCATTTGCTTTCTGAAACCTTGCTGCCCTCATTGTACTCTCCCAATGCTAGACGTACACCTTGCTGGGGTTGTTTGACCCCAGTACTCTTTCCTGCCATGGCAGGGGGTCGGACTTGATGATCTACTCAGGTCCCTTCCAACCCTAGAAACTATGAAACTATAACAAGGCATATGGAAGGGGTCTGTACATATACCCACAGCCAGACCTCACATGAGTCATTCTGTTGCATGTGAACTCCTAACTACATTTTCCACCTTGAATGTGGAAACAAAACCCTATGCTAGGGACTGGCAACCTTCGTAAGCCGCAAGCTGGAACAACCTGGCTCCAGTGCCATGCAGGCCAGATGGCATCGGCAATACGTCATTAGTAAAAGGGGTTTGCCCACACTCATGCTGGAGCCAGAAAGCTGGGAGCTGTGGTGGCACCACCGCCCCTTTTGCCAGCTCCCCAGTTCGGACATGAATGCAGCTTCCAGCTAGAGAGAAGCTGCACAGAAGCTGGACAGCTGGGATATGTACCCATGCCATCACTGCTTCTCCCCATCCCCCGCTTCCAGGCTGCAGTCCAGACATAGTTTTCATCTGGTGCAGAATTGCACCAAGGCTGAGCAGCTGGTGTGTCAACACTGCTGCCACTTCTCCCTGTGCCCCCTCTTAACCTCTTCTGGTGGCAGAGTGGACACAGCTAGAAGCTGGCTAGCCCCAGCTCAGGTTCCCGCTGGCTGGAAGCTGCACCTGTACTGCCACCAAGATGGGAGAGTGAGAAGCAACAGCAGCATAAGTACAGCTGGAAACTGCCCAGCCCCAGCTCAGTTTCCCACCAGCTGGGAGAAGCGGTGACAGTGTGGGCACAGCTTTGGGCAGCCCCTGGCTGTGCAGGACCAGCACGGGTACAGGCAAAAGGAAAGCCTGGCTCCATAGGCTAGATCCAGTGTCTCTGGCCTGCATGTTGTATGTTGCTGCCCCTTTCCTTATGCCTTTGCTTAAGATCCTTTACTCATTAATAGATTCTGTTCAAATTAAACAGAGGGCATGCATCTGTACGGTATGGTAGATATTTTAGTGTTATGATATGAAGCCATTTCCTTGCCCTGAGAAATCTTATATTACAGGCACGTTCAGTCAACTATGATAGTTCAAGAGACAGTGAACCTGCTGTTGCTCTGAATCGACTGTAGTCATAGTTGTGAGTATGTAACCAGGATCTACAAATTAATTTATTTTTTTCCAGCCTGCTGCTTGGTTTCATTAACTTTTTTATCCCTAGGACAAAGCAATTAAAATTTGCCTGTAGGGGAATAAATAAAATGTTACAGTTCATGTAAGAAAATACAGCTGCTTGGAAAATCATGTCCCTTGATGAATATTAGGTTTTAAAAAAATCATTACCTAGAGGGGGTTTTTTTAACATTACTTAGCATGTTTTTTAACGATATTACAATGCAAGGAGGCTGGGTATGAAAGGTTGAAAAGGGGAGGATCCCTGCTACATAAGATGGTGGCAAGAAGCATTTCATTAATGGGTACTGGGTTTTGGGTGTTGCAGAGGCTTCTTCGATCACAAGGATTTGACCAGAATTACCTAATAAGCTTGGCCTCCTCTCTTTGACCAGAACTTTTATTCAGTTCAGCAAGAACCAGGTCCCTAACTCCCATACATAGTAATGCTTTGCTCTTATATAGCATTTTTCAGTCATGAATCCCAAAGTGTTTTACAACAGTCAGCAATTGCATTATCCTCATTATACAGATTAGAGAAACTAAGGCACAAGAGGCAGCATTTGCTCAAGACCATTGCCAGAGATGGGGGTTTGGGGACTGTCCTAGCCCAGTACTTAGGCCTTTTGAAAAATCTGGCTCAGAGAACAGTTTATATCCTCCTTTGTATCACAGCTTTAGTAGCATAAACACACTTTATATGAAAAATCTGGCAAAATGATTCAAATAAATCAATAAGCAGAAAGAGGGGGAAACAAGAATGTGTTCAGCAGCATTATACAAGTGTGCCCAAAGCCTCTTCATAACCATGTTGCTTTTTTCTTAAATTTGGTAGGGCCTGAATCCTTAGGATCGTATCTTACACTAGTGGATATTGGAAGTAACTCCACTGATGCCAGTGGAACTGCACTGTCTGAATGCGAGGAGGATCGAGCCTATCGCACTTGACTGCCACTTACAATGCCAGCCATTAAGATCTTCATGCACTTGGCTTTCGATCACGGGTATAGCACCTCACAAACAGAGGCAGTAAATTAAAACGCCTCACTCTCCCTTGCAGCTTCATCCCTTTAAGAGACATTAAATCTAACTAGTCAACCAGAACTGTGGAGTCATGCAAGCAGGCTGGAGCTCGGTGGTAGTCCTTTCTAGAGTGTTGGCCTCTGAACTTAGCCACTGGGCAAGATGGTTACAGGCACTAAATCCAAGTGGCACACTGGGGTGTGGCAGGAAGGCCTTCCTGAAATAAGAAGTTTATATTCCAGTTAGCCCTTCCAAGATACAGCTGCAGCTAGCTGAGCGTGGAAAACAGCATTTCTGGCTGTGCTTGATCTCGGAGAAGCCCAGGCCCCCCAATGTAAACCCTGTATTCCTCCAGGCATATTCAATGATAGAATGAGTCCTCACCCAATCTGTTGCTGATATTTACTTATTTCTGTTATTTCTTTGCTATCCACAGCTGACTCCTGAGTTCACTCAGCGTCTGAACAACAAGATCAGGGAGCTGCTCCAGCAGATGGAGAGAGGCCTGAAATCTGCCGACCCCAGGGACTGCACTACGTATACTGGCTGGGCAGGTAGGGCAATGCAGCAACAAGGACATTTGAACTAGCCATCTGTTCAAAACAGAGCAAGGCTGTTTGTAAGCTGCCTTCTAGGTTAGGCTGAATCAGATGCTGAATTCTCTCTTAAAAAAAAGGAAGCTTTTAATGACAAAGAAATGTTGTTTCTAACTGATACAAGCCATGACACCTTACAGCAGAAGACATCATCTGATTCCATGGGCAACTGGTGCCTCCTGGCTCTGGGGGGGCACCAGCTGCTGATTGCCAATGGGGGGGTTCCCCCAGCAACCAGAAGTGGCAGCAATCCACAAGTGCTGCCAGTGCTTGTGGCCAGTCACTGACTGGGGAAGGGGGAGCGGGGGGCAGCAAACCAGAAGTGCCACTGGTGCTTCTCGGGGGAGCACCAGCCAGTACTCCCAGGCCAGCAAGGGCCAATTTTAGGGGGGTCACATGCCCCCCCAGAGCCTCCCCTAAACATTGCCTATGTCTAATTCCTCTCACCATTCCTCCTAGTTTCTGGCAGCCAAATTCAGGTTGCAGACACAAGGCATGTGTGGCATCGAGCTACAATGCTGGGTATGCTCTTGATCCATTTTGCTGAATTACAGGATCACTGTAGGTGATTCCTCCAGTTTAAACTGTACCACATATGGACCAGCATACAAAAGCTTTCATTTCTACAGTCCACAGCTGTGTCCCCTATACATACGCTATATTCTGTCTATAGCAGGAAAAGTTAGGTAGGTAAAGCAGGCAAGAATTAGCTTACATTGGTGAAATTGCAACTGCCTTTGGGAGGAAGCCAAGAGTAGCCATAATAAGCTTTGTGTAAGCTTTGACTACAGCAGTGAAGTGATGAGTAAAGCAATGGGTAAAATTTCCACCCAATTTTATTTGGAAAGGAATTGCTTCAAAGGGTTTCTTCCATCCCTCTTACCATCCCCTGTCCCCACAACCCATGGCCTTTCCTTTTAGCTACAGAACCTCCTTGCCTGGCCTAACAGGATTAGAATTTAAAATAAGCCTATGAATGTTTTCTTGCAGGTCACAGCCAGAGAAACAGAATATGCAGATATTACTCTGTATACATTTCCCCCTTCTAATCCTAGCTGTGTTAATTTATTCAATGTAGTTTCCAGAGAGAAAATTAATTGAGCCAAGGCAGCAGCTTTTCCTCTTAACTGCTTATGTAGAAAAGGCTTGTTGAGTATCTTCTCATGTAAATCATCACCCAGCAGTCTGAAATCAATCGGCACTCTAGTGGCTGCTAAGAGATATTTGAAATGAATAGCTATGGTGCTCTCGGTGAAAATTCTCTCTTTAAAATGTTGTACACTTGAGCATACTTCATTACGCCTAGTAATACATGGCATATGCTGGCATTTGATTTGAGGTGTGCTCTCTGTCCATAGCACTTTCCATAGATTCTTTCAGGAATCTGATCACTTACCTCCAGGGAAGTCCCATGCCAAGACATGGGAGTAAGAGGAGTAGGTTCTTCAATATTTTTACTGTTTCTAAGAGAATTTTAAAATTCACTGATATTCAATGTCAAGTCCATCCAGATGAATGAACAGGAGGACCCTTGGAATACATTCTTAAGTTGTATCCCAATATTTTCCACCATCCCTAGAGTTCAGGGCACTGCACAAAAACACAATATTGGTTTATAGATGAAGATCAGCTAAGTATGATTTTATGTATAAAGCACAAGCTTTTGTGCACCCAAAGTCACTGTATTGTGAACTTGGGTTCAAAAAACTTTGTGCATTATATACGTATCTTAGTTATCCTATAAAGATGCGTATCCACCCTGCTTTTTGATTGACTTCAGACTAAGATGGCTCACCACCTCTCTGTAGATGTGGATGGCACAGTTTCAGTTAGAAGTTTCTTAACCAGATTAGCTAAGATGGTGCAATGCACTGTGTAGGCAGTTAAATTTCAAGCCTGACTTATATCTACTTAGTTTGCATTGGTATGTTGCTACTAGCCTAAGGTAAACTGCTGTGAGCCAGCCAATAAATTGATTCAGATCCCTGCGTGGACCCTGAATTGTACTACTTTCAAAACAGATTTTAATTAACCCATTGCACTGCCCACTGGACTAGGCTGTCTCTCCCTGCCTATGGGCTTAAGCTGTAAATTGAAATGGAACAGGGAAAACTGGCCTTAAGAGATTTGCAGCTTGTGTCCTATATAGAAATGGTCAGCTCCTCTGCGTGCGCCAAGAAAAGCTCATAAAAGGGACATCAGGTCCTTGCAGAACAGGGAGATGATAGTGCAAAAATTCATGAGCCTTGCAAATGCATGTTTCAAGATGTTAGGCAATGTTTTAGAAAACGAGGTTAAGTTACTGCAGCCCCAGGACAGTAGTAATTTACATACTGACCTTTCCAAGCCATTATTATGGTTTTCAAGGAGTTATTTACTCTCCAGCTCAGAAAATATACATGCTGGTTTGTCCTGCCAATTTATCATATGCTTCTTAGATGCCTGAGGGACTCTGAGCTCTTCTGAAACAAACAACACATAGAGAGCCATGTGTCCCCTTGATGAAGTATTTAGTTAGTAGGATAAGCTGGTGAGTCTGGTATGGAAAGAAGCTGTATTGTGTGCTATCAGGCAGTGAGTCTTCCCATAAATAGTGGCTTGGGATTTTGTATCAGACACAGAAGTGCTTCTGTAGTTACTAGTAGGTTTGGAGTATTGTTGTAGGCATGATGGTCTAGAAAATAAGTGAGAAGCAAGAGACCTGAAGAATAGCACTTTTTGCCTGAAAGCTTATTTAACATCTCCCAACTATACAGTTGGTCTGATAAAAGATATAAAAAAGACCCTTGCTTCTCTGTAGTAAGTAACATTTGAAACTTTCTGGCAGCAAGGGAGTAGAGTACATGATTTGGAGTATCTGAGGGGGGCCACATGACTCGGAGAAAGGCCGACCACCAAGATGATCCTTGTAGGCTCTGAAATAGTGCATGGATAATGATGTGGGCTTTCATAAGGTAGAAAGTGATTGGATTAGAGTGTCAAAGACTATTTCTGTTGACTAACCAGGTAACGGAGGGAAGAGTCAAGTATTTCTGTATAACTGGCTTTGACTGGAGATAGAAAGCTAGACTCAAAGGGTATTGGGTGCCAAAGTCCAAAAATTAGATTGTTAGAACTGCTTGTAGGCTGTGGCCTAAGCCTGGAGACACCTAACATTTTCACCAGCAAAGTTCCCCAGGCAGTCGAGTCCTGAGGCCACTGAATTCCTGGGTGCTTAAAGCCTGGCAGGATTCACAAACCAGGAGCCTATGTTGCCCTCATCAGTTTTTCTGTTAACTGGTCCAGAATGGAAAGGAGGATAAAAGGGCATGGCTGGGAATGCTCTCAGTCTTAACAAAATGCAGGATGCTCAGATTACAGTAATGTAGGTGATGTGACACCCCAGTGAGTTAGCACGATATTGCTTGCTCCACTCTACAGTTGAGGAACTGAGGCACAGCAAAATTTAGAGTGGGTGATGATGGCACAGGTAGGCTTCTCTGCTCTAGTTTTAATGTAACTTAAACTTGGGCAGAGGCTAGCAATCAGGGCACGTAACCAGCCTCCCCAGCAGGCCAGTGCACAAAAGTCTGCATTACCACATTACAACTGCTGTTGCTACCAAAGCTGGCTAAATTAAAACTAGTGCCCACCCACCTGTTTGGGCTACAGTCACGCTTCCCGTCTGCAGTGCAGATGTGCTCTCAGGGCTGCATACAAGAAAGGACAATTTTTCTATTTTATATTTGAGATCTGGTGGATTAAATACAGACACAGGCCAAGGAGCAGAACCTTTCATTCCCTGTTCCCAGCTGAGTCCTCTGACCGCCACCTTACAGTCAGGCTCCTCTTTGAGCCCTCTGTGTCCATGAGTCCTGAATTCTCTGCACATGTGCATATTTTCAACCAAAGGGGTAGGGAGTGCTCTCCACATAGTTTAGCCTCTGTCCTGGTGTCTCAGGTACTCTCTTGTGAGGTATGAGTTTAACTTAGAATGAGAATGGCACTGAACCCAGGCTTCCCATTTCCGGGGCAGTAAAGTAACCCACGGGCTGCTATATAAAGATGGGTGCCATCACTTTCTTTTTAAAAGAAAAGGGCCACCTGGCAGATCAGGCCCCCCAGAATCTGACCCTATATGTTCCTCCACTATTTCAGCTGTAAGGCACAGAAGTGGGCCGAGGTGCTTGAATGTCTAAAAAGCAGCTGGTACAAAAATGGGAGGCAGGGAGGTTGGGGGATCCTTCTCCTCACTGCTTTTCTGTGACTCTAGTGTAAGGGTCGGGTGATGGTGCAGTAGAAATAAACAGATTTTCAAGGATTGGTCAAGGATCATGCTTAAGACACCTAAGTCCGTGTAGACGATTAACAGATAGAAGAGAACCTAACCCCTAGTTTCTAGATCTTGGTAGGCTTTGTTAGACACCTCAGGTCAACTTTGGATATTCCCAGAATTGTGCCAGTCTAAACAGCTCAGCCGCTGTGGAAGTCTGAAGTGAAATAAGGAGGAATTAATGAGTGTAAACACCCCCTGAGCCTTGGCTTTTGGGGCAATTTTACACGTGGTGTGGGACATGGTGCCAGGCGCTTTAATTAGTGAGCTGCACTAATTAAAAGCGCCCACGCATCAAGTGTATCAGTGTGAAACAATGGCAGCAGGGTGCTTTGAACCAAAGCTCATCAAACGTGTTTTATTTCAAAGCACCCCGCCGCCATTTTTTTGGCGCTGATATACGTGACACAAAAGGCTGCTGGAGCATGTCAGTTTTTGTGCTCCAACAGACTCAACTAATTGAGTCTGCCCCAACGCTCTTTCCAGCACATCAGAGCAGGCTCCACATACATGTATAGGAGCCTTTTAGTTTCAACTTGTGTGCAAAACTGTTTCAGCCTAAATGGCCTGCCCATGGTCACACAAGGTCTCAGTGGTACAGCAGGGAAGTGAACCTGGGTTTCCTAAACCTAGAACACCCTGACCCCCAGGTTGTCCTTCACTACTACCGCAGCATATTTCTTATGATTCAGTTAACATGTGCCATTGTACTGGTTCGGTGAAACTACCCCATTGAGATAACAGATGCATAGATTTGTTGGAAATTGATCACTCCTGCAAATCCAGGAAAGGGGAGAGGACATATAAACGTATGGGCTACAGATGAAGGAAAAAGAGGATCTTATTGTACATATTTTCTCTTTGTAAAAATAGTAATTCTGTACTTGGGTCTCTCAACTGACAAACCCAGCTATGAGAGATCCAGATGCTGTTCTTTCTTGCCTATCAACAACTCACTTGTTAAATTCCAGTCAATTATATCCCTGTGACCCTGGAAATTACTGGGAACCCGTTTTGGTCTACAGAACGCTTGTTCCTGACAGCATAACTCTTGAAACACAGGTTGCCTTGCAAAGCTGGCTGTAAGAAAATGTGCATGATCACACTTCATATTAAGGATACATTCATACAGTGTGAATCAATGGTTAGTAGCTGTTATAAGCACATTGCAAACATAAGTAATGTGTCATAGATGGTTATAAATACATTGCTGTAGCCAATTATATACTATAGTTGTAGACAACTAAATGCCCTGTTCCACTCTTTATCAGTCTGTGATGATGAGCCATTTCTTAAAACATCTAATCATATATTACCCCATATAAACTATCACTGGAATACTATGGGGTGTGATTTCAAAAGGTTTCACAAATGGAGACCAATCAGAAACAAAAGGATGGATCT
This sequence comes from Crocodylus porosus, assembly GCF_001723895.1. NCBI lineage: Eukaryota > Metazoa > Chordata > Crocodylia > Crocodylidae > Crocodylus > Crocodylus porosus. Next base: position 9,014,956 of record NW_017728949.1, on the reverse strand, counting down.
TTTTCTATGTCCTATTAGAATCATTTTTGGAGTAGGCCCATGCTGTAAAGGTATTATCTCTTCCTACTCAGGATGGAGTTTTTTCCATTACCACCAGTATGCTTTAGATCACTTCATATGAGCAATGCTGAACTTACAAGAAAATTCTGTCAAAGTTTAGTTACCTGTAACTTCATTTTTACTGCCTTTATATGAATGTCTACTTCTATATCCTGATCAAAATGGTGCTCAACTGACTTCCACCTTCATGGTGAAGCTGAAAGAGCAGTTTTCCCCTTCACTCCAGCATGAATGGTAACATTCTCATGTTATGCTATACATCCTGCAAACACTTTGAAAATATTAACTAACCCTACAGTGACCTTTCCCCAAGGCCTCTGCCACAGGATACCTGTTACCTAGCAGGTTAAGTTTTCTTTCCATTTAAATTTCATGAATTTTTTTCAGCCCTGGGTATTTGCCAGCCATGGCAAGAGCAAAGTTGGAACGGAATAGGCAGCAGGCAGTCCAGTCTCCCCATCAAGGGATGAGCCCAATTGTCTTTGGAGTGTTGCTCTCAAAAAACCAAACAACCCTCTAGTAAAAATTCTGGTTAAGAGAGCTCTTTAATAAGCTTTTTTTGCAAACCAGTCAGTTTTAGTAATAATAGACTGCACTTTTCAGCTAGCACATAGCAAATATCTTTATCTTCATTTTCATAGATTTCATAGACATCAGAGCTGGAAGGGACCTCAGGAGATCATCGAGTCCAGCCCCCTGCCCAAAGGGCAGGAAGTCAGCTGGGGTCATAGGATCCC
>NW_017728949.1:8920574-9013514 GCF_001723895.1 Crocodylus porosus | reverse complement strand
CTATCTTCTGGCGTGGATGCTTTGCCCCAAAGTTTGGTGTCATCGGCGAACTTGGCCAGTCCACTCCTGACTCCAGTGTCCACATCATTAATGAAGATGTTGAACAGTATAGGTCCATTTTACAAATGGAGAAACTGAGTCACTGAGTTTAGTAACTTATTCAGTATCACCTAAAAGGCCAGTAGCAGAGCTGGGTTGCAGTTCGTATTCAGTAAACCTCCGTATATACATTCAGAGTCATTCCCTTAGAATGACCTCGATATATAAATTCAGAGTCAGTCCCAGTCCCTTAAAGAGAAATTGACCTGTTTCTGCATCCAGCACGTCCTTTACTTTCTGGGCCGGACCAGGCTGCGGCAGTCCAGTGCCTCCCCCTGCCATCACCCATGGCCTGCAGCAGCCCACCCCAAGTGCCCGGCACCGCCACAAGCAGGCCGTGTGACAGGTGTTTCACCTCTGTCCCTCACCACGGTTCACTTCACCGCTGCTGGTAGAGGGAGGGGGGCAGGGAGCTGCACTGCACCTGCACCCTGCCTGCAAACCGCAGCCCCCGTGTGAGGCTGCAGGCAGAAGGTGGTGGGTGCTGCTCCCTGCTCCATGTGGCCGCTCCAGGCCAGGCTGTGCTGCCTCAGCAGGAGGCAGCAGTAAGTCAGGCTCTGTGACTAGCTCCCCCTCCCCACAGCCAGGTCACATCCCCTTGCCCTGCCCCATCTCTGTGGCCAACTGGCCACTCCTTGGAGGGACTGCTCCCACGGCACTGTGTCAGTGCCTGTGCGGCTGCTTCCTGCAATGGGGGAGATTAACCCCCCCCTTCCCCTCAGGCTACTGGTGTCTGGCTGCTGCAGCCTCAGTGCATGAGTGGAGCCTATTGGTGCCTGCACCACCCCTCCCTGCACTGGGGGGATTAAACCACCACTTCCCTTCAGGCTACTGGGGTGTGGCCCCACCCCCACTCCTGCCACCAGCCAGTGAGTGAGCAGGGGTTGGGGACCTGGGAACCCCTAACAGGGGCTGCTTCCTCCCTCCCCCTCCAGGCAGACCCCAGATGTGGTCCCTGTAGGTCATGGTGCAAGTTTAAACCCCTCCCCAATCATACTCAGGCCTGCCTGGGCCTGGCCAGGCCCCTTCCCTCAGCTTAGTTTGCCTCCAGCTGAGGGCTTGCTCCCGCACCCCCCCACCCCCCCCAGCTTCTGGCCTGAGCCACTGCAGACCTGTGCCTGCATTTCCTGGGTCAGAAGTGAATGTCTGGTCACTTGCAAATTGGTGCAATCTATGCAGGTTAGACTAACCCGCAAAGATTGAATCAATTCAGGCTCCGGCTTTTTGAATGTCTGTCCCTAGTCATAGTAATCAGAAAAATTCACTTCTCGTGGTATGTTTGTGATCTTTATGAAACAAGTTCACTGCAGTTCAGTTCCTAGAATCCTGCAATACCATAGTCTCACTGGAGCCCTTATTGGCAGTCTCAGCCAGAGACCAAGACTGAACTGATACTAAAACCGTGAACTTCTTGCCCTAACTTCCTTTTACATAGGTTTATTATTGCTGCTCTTGGTGGTGTCCCTCACAACACAAGAGATCATCTGTGTTGTGAGCTGCCTTCCCCCTCATTCACAAGTTTTGAGTTCAGTGGGTAGATAGTGTTTTCGCCTTCCTAATGATTTAACTTTTCCTTCTCCGCTCACTAACATGCATGGATGAAATTGTATTCTTTCAGCCTTTCAAGATAATCTATACATGTTATGGCAAGATGCTAAATAAATTAAAACCTCAGACAGCTCTGGCAGTATATTTTTAAGAGATTCATCATGGTTGCTACAGCAAGGGTCATAAGCGCTGGTTGTCTTGGGCAGCCATACGATGTGTACCTCCCTTTCAACTATGTGCATTTAGAAAACATCTCCCCCACCAGAAAAAGCCCTATCAGAATAAAACATTCTCTACAAACATTTGTCCCCCCGGAAAAAGGAGAGAAGAAATGCTCTATGTGATATACTAGTCACATTGCTCAATGTATTCTCGAAGGTGCTAGACAAAACTACAAAGGTGAGGTACTAAGAGAATCTATGTAAAAGAACTAAACAGGAGAATCCTGTGCTATGGCAGGTCATATATGGCCATCTGTGCAGGAGCTCTCTCTCTGTGCAAGTACATGGTTGTATGATATAGCTACCTGTGTTCAGAGCAATTCAACTGTATATGGGGCAGGAAGGGTGCAAGGATAGAAGGTTGTGATTCATTCCAATATCCACCCCTCTGGTTGTTACATACCATGTATATAGTGCTTGAGGCACACTGCAGATATTAAACCAACCTCTTAATCATTATGCCAATTCCAGAGATTAAGCGTTATTCTCCTAGAGAACTGAGACATTCTCCTAGAGAACTGTGAAGCGACTTGCCTGAACCCACACTGCTTGCATGGCAGTACTGGGATTGTGAGGCAGCACTACCCAACTCCCAGCCCCATGTTTTCCATCTACATCATGCTGCGTCTAAAATAACATATTTACCTGAATCCAAGATGATCCTGAAGGTAAGACGACTCCCAGTAATTAGATTCTACACGTGGAAAATTTGTTATAATTTTCCGTGTAGAGAATCTAATCACTGGAGGGACATCTTAAATTCATTTCCACCAATGCTGCAGCAGGGAAATTGAGAGCAGGCAGTGAAGGGCAGGCAGTGGTTGGGAGTCAAGCAGCTTAATCCATGCCACCTGTTCTCCCCACCACTTCTGCCCCTTACATAACCATGGGCCCCCTACCCCTGCTTCCCCCCCTGCCCCCACCACCCCTGGCTTACACTTGTTCCACTCAGACAGGTTCTAGCCCGCTCCAGTCACGGGCATAGAGCATGGCCCCAGCCTGGCCTGGTAGCATTGGCAGCAGCATGACAGCTCTGACCTTAGCTCCAGGACCTGACCAGAACTGCCACTGCTGCCAAATCAGAGCACGGGTAAATGGCAGGGGAAGGCAGAGAGGAGGGGACAGCAACAGATGTGGCTCTAGCCCCTCGGGGCCAAAGCCACAGTAGCTGCATGTCCCACCCACTGCCTCATATGCAAATCCAAGATAAGGGACTTTTTTTTTCCTCCCATGTTAAATGGGAAAGAAAGTCTTGTCATGGATTAGAGTAAATACAGTATTGAGCAGATACTGAACATTGGCCGACTTACATGTATAATGGCTTCACTTTTTAAAGACCATTTCTTGTATATTACTGGCAAATGCATCTGTCCTAGCATATATGTCTTCCCATGCAAATTATCATAGTGACAGTTCTAGGATATAGATTTTAGATCCAATTCTAGTGACTTTTGGTTTTAGAAAAACTGTTGCATGATTTGGGGAGGCATGATTTGGCCAAGCTGCTTGGCCACCAGAAATGCTGCTGCTGCCACCATGCTGCCAAAGCACATGCGTGTTCATGCACTTCTTGAGATGTGGTGGAAATTTTTTTAGTGTAGATGGAGCCTAACTGTGGCTTGAAGCCTTTGGAGACATTGCAAAAAACAGTTTACATTAAAGAACCGATTTGGTGTTTTGGGAGGGAATGCAACTTGCCAAAAGAAAAGGAAAATGGTAGGGGAGGAAGAAGAGGGAGAAAGCAATGGAATGAAAATAAAATGACAAGACTTCATCCCTTTTTATTTTTCTACATTTCAGTTTATAGGATGTGACTTCCATAAATAAATAGAGTAGTGAGAACACAGTGGGATTAGAAGCTCCTTAGAAGGTAAAAAATTAAACATTAAAATAACTCTAGATTCTGAGTTTTTGAAATTTGTATCAAATCTGTTAAAAACCTAGATGCTGTGGTAGGTGCTAAATAAATCATGGAGAGTCACTTGACATTTGCTAGGCAGAATACAAGGGCTTCCCTTCAAAAAGAGCTTCATGTCCCGTCCTTACAAACTTGAGCAATGGTTCTATACATCTGAGCTTCCCTCTGTGGAAATACTAGCTCTGAACAGCTCAGAGAGAGGACAAGGTTATTAACTTTGGCAGGAAATGGAAATTTGTCCTTAATATACATGTGAAATTGAATTGTCTGTAGCACGAAGCTTTGGAGATTACCCATGCAAAATGAGAAAATGATCTAAATTTAAAATTGTCCCCAGTACAGTGGAAAGTAATTTTGAAGGCTGCCTTTTTTTTTTTTTTTTTTACTGCATCGAAATCTGAAGAGATTGGCTCTATTAATTTAGGCTTAAACACAGGACCTGTGTCTTCTTAGAAATGGTTAATGAGATGGAAAGTGTACTGTACGGGGCAAAATGAGATTTTCTGGAAATGATACAGGCCACTAGCTTCTCTGATGCATATTCTTTGAGGATCCCTGAGACCATGGATCCATTTGAAGACGCCTTCCAACTAGCCAGTTTTTAGAAGGGAGGCTCTATCTAGTGTGACAGACCTTTTGAATAAGGACATGCTGATGACTCCTCCTTATGTATAACAGGCTTCAAGAGCAGGTTGAGAGAGGAGCAGAGCGAGGCTCAAAGCAAAAATCACTGACACAGCTTTTTAGCAGCAGCATTGTTTATGTGGCTGGGTGCCTCCTTTGAAAGATCTAGGGGAGGAAGAATGCATTTGCCTAGGTTTTGAATAGCTTTTTTATGCTTCAGAGAAGGGCTGCACTAAGGAATAGCATGGGAGAAGCAAAAGGAGGCGGGGAGGGAGAAACTCTTTGTTTACAGTACTTGCTCTTGAAACAGCTGATTCTCTGCCCGGAGAGAAATAAATGTCCATTCTCAAAGAATCCTTCCCTTTCCTCTGAGGGTCCAAACTACTGCAGAGCATGTTAGCTTAGTGATCACCAGGACATGCAAGGGGATCAAATTACCTTGTCATTCCCATATTGTTTGATGAGACAGGGCAAAACAAGGTGTCCTGGTAAAGATAAACAGATGACAATATGGTAAAGGCTAGAGAGCTGCTTTAACTGCAAATATCATCTTGTCCATCAAAGACACTTTTAGGAAGGGTAGATTTATACCTTATAGACTAAATTAGAGAGATATATTTGTTGATACCATTTGGGAAGTGGTCTGTTTAGCTGTAAATGAAGAAATATTAATGCCTCAGATGAGATGAGGGGTAAATCTGGGTGTTCACTATTTTGTCCTCCATCATACACAGTTTGGAAATTTTATATTTTAAATAGAGCTGCAGAGGTATGCAGCACATAGGGAGGAGGACAGAATATGCAGCCCTGGGCTGAACCCATTTACTCCTTTGCAGGTATCGCCTTACTTTACCTACACCTGTATGATGTGTACGGAGACCCATCCTACCTCCAGGTGGCACAGGAGTATGTGAAGAAGAGCCTAAGCTGTCTCACAAAGCGGTCCATCACCTTCTTGTGCGGGGATGCAGGGCCTCTGGCAATTGGTGCTGTAGTATATCACAAGCTGCAACATGAGAAGCAAGCAGAAGACTGCATCACACGGTAACGTTTGATGGTTTGTCTTTGTCCAAGTGATCTGAATGTTTTTGCTCTAGGATTCAACACTAGCTCAGACATATGTCAGCCTTCTACCAGGTTGTACAGACTTCTACCAGCCCCTTTTAGCCTTGTTAGAGTCTGCTGTGATGCTTTACTTGAAGGAGAAAATTCAGCAGTTGGACAAGAAATATAAAGGAGAATTTTCATGTCATAGAGAAATGGCGATCATTAAAGACATAAATGGAGCCTGGCTGACTGCCCATTTGTTACAGCCTATATACTGGGATGGTGGGCAGAATAGCTGTCATTGAGCCAGTATTGCCACTGCAGTCAAACAGGGGGGAACGGATAAGAGAATCACACTTGCTTTTTCAGTTTTTATCATTTAAAAATAAGGACTAATTTCTGGAGGAGACAAAACCCAGTTCTGTAGTTGATTTAAAAATGGAAAAAAATATTGGAAACATATAGTCATCATTTGTCCCTTATTTTGAAATTCAGAAACACTTTACTAGGGACATGATGCGACTAAAGCGTTGTTGACTTGAAGTTTCTTTGTTTATCTTTCTTAATGGTGTCTTTATTTGTATTATTCATGATTGCATGTGCTCACAAGCAGTGAGGTAAGCATCCAGTGGAAAAATACCATTTAGTAAAGGTAGGCAGTCACATTTTGTGGTAAGTTTCAAGGGTAGATCCTCTAGAAGGAGTTTTAAAATGCTGAAAAAAAATATCGCAGCAGTTTCTGTTGAAAGGTAAGCAGCAAAAAAGCACAACAACTCTTACCAGCTTCAGAAGTATGAGCAGAACAGCCTGAGCAAACTAGCTAAAAGGTCTATACAGCTCCATCAATTAAAAATCAAGGGATTCAGATCAACCAAAAAAGTTTATCAGAGTTCCCATTAATTTATATTTGTAATTAATATTTACTGCTTTTATGTATTAATTTATTGCTGCTAAAATATGCAGGTTTGACCAGTCTGGTTAGAAGTCCCCTTGTTTATGCCTGACATACATGTGTGGTTTTAACAATTTTGAATTGGTTAACATGGTATCAGATTGACTCTTGCTATTGTGAATACTACTCTTTTTGAACTATGGTGTATAGTGTTGGAGGGAATTGAACCCCAAATTGAAGAAGCCTCCCTTTCTCCTCTCCCCCCAACCTTCCTTCCTGCTTACAGACATGGGGAAAAAATGGCACTTTAAACTTGGCGTACCCCCTCATCAAGCACAGCAAATGTTCAAAAGAAGCATCATGTTAGTTGGACCTGGCTCACCCAACTTTTGTAGAGATCGGGAATTTCATCAGGGTTTTTTGGCACTTACCTAATAGCTGAATAGCTGATTGAATAGCCCAAAAGCTCTGCTGAAGTGCCTAATCTATACAGAGGCTGCAGAGCTGGGTCAAACTAACACACTGCTTCTTTCGGTAAAGGACTGTTTTTGCTTTGTTTTTTTCATGTCTGTCAGTGCCTTACTCCTTAACTGTCCCTTTACCTGTTCCTTTTTCTAGACTAGCTCAGTTTTATGGTAGAGTGGAAATTCAGTTTAATTCTGCAGTGCCATCTAATGGCTTATAGAGAACAATGCCTGTAATTGTGTTACTCTGAAGTAGAAGCAGAAAAGAGAAAATGGGGCATTCATGAAGCAGTGGTTAGGTTGCTCTGTCTCTACTGCTTGCTACTAATTATTTAGCTCTGACCAACCTGCCATTTAAGTTAGGAAAATGACTTCCTGCCAGAAATATTTTCAGTTAACAAAATGCAGAATGGGTTTTGGATTTCTTTTTTGAGCTCCAAAAGCATTTGCCAAGTTCTGGAGTACAAAGCAGGGAAAGCTCTTTGCTTCTAATTTGGAGAACAATGGCAATTGCTGTGACTGGTCCTGTTTTTCTCCTTGTACATTTGAGTACAGTATTCCTGCAAAGTCTGAAGAGATGTGTATCAGAAGAGCACTCCCTGCCTTCCCTCTCCCTCTGTCTTTTTAGGGGGCTGCTAGCTTTCCTAAATGAACTCATAACCAATAAATGTGTGTTACCTTCCTGAGAGGCTTGAATGTTTCAAGGCAGCCCATTTTCCAGGAGCTTATGAAAACCTGGTCTATGCTCTTAGGGACTGCAATTCACATTTTTTCCTGTTATCTTCTAGTAATTCAGGAGGTCAAGTATTTATTTTTAGTGCCGTTGACATACAAAATCTTGTCTCCTGATGCATCAGCACACTTTCATTTCATCCAGACCCTATTGATTTTTCAGCAGTTGTAATAGTGGATTAATTTAAGAGCAGTGCTTCTAATTCTCAAGCATCTTCACTACCTGCCTTGTGCTAGGGAAGAGTATTCAGGGTATAGTTAGTGCTGCCAGGTGTCAGGCATCTCACATCACACATGCACATATGGTAGCCTTGCTATGCTTGACTGTATTGCTACGGGCTTCTCTCATTTACTCTGCAGTTCAGCTTCCCAGATGCTGACAGAATTTGTTCTGCAGGCTCTCTTCCTTCTCCCCTCACTGCGCCAGCTGGTGGAAGCAGCTACTGCAACAGTAGCACATAGGGAGAAAACACTAGCTTACTTGTTCAACAGCAAAATTACCCTGTACCCCCAATCCCTCTGCCCATGGCCTACCACTTATCCATCTTTTATTCACACTCATCTGTCTGAAGCACCCAATCTCTGTCCCTTAGACCCAGGCATCTTCATCACCAAACCCAGTGTTGGGCTCTTCCTGGAATCCATCCTGGCTCTTCCCAGGCACTCCTTTCTTCCCATACCAGGCTCCAGCTACTTCACCTACCTCTCTAGAAATAGCATCATGTTGGAGTCTGAGGAGGGCTCTTGACCCTGGGGGATTGGTGGAAGGTAGGGGCCTGCCAACCATATTTGTTCTGTATGCTCTGGAGATGTTAGAAATCATGGTCTTGCTCTCATCGGGAGGAGAGTCCCACAAGAAGCAGCACAGCACTTAGCAGAGCAAATGTACTCTGAGGAGATGGAGAGAGTGCTCCTCTAGACTCTTTGTCTTTAAAATATCTCCCATTATCTTGAGTCCAGCACCAAGGGAAAGCTCCCTTACACTCAATTTCAGACCCCAGCCCCCACCATCTAATACCAAGGGGCTGCTTCTTCCTTCTAAAACAAATTGTTCTGCCTAAGACCAAGTACTGACAATGTACCTTTTGCTCACATTGCTTGTGACCCAGAAACCCAGAACATGCAGGTCCTCAGAAGTGTTGGCTCCTTTGTCTTGTACCTGCCAGAGTGGCAGCAGGAGGGACGGGAAGAAGCAGCCTTGAAGAAACCCTGTGTTCATGCTTTTATGAAAGTAAGGATGTTTGGAAGGCCAGTCTCTCAGGGAGGAGGGAAAAACCTACTCTCCTTTCTGCATCCTGCTTACTGCTCTGACAGGGAAGGACAGCTCACCTTGTTGGCAGAGGCAAAACAGAGACTAATTTGCATCATGAGCGATTGGGCTGCAAAGCACCGTTAAGAGCCGTCAGTCATTGTTAGCACTGCAGAAGTATCACTGACTTGCAACCTGCTAATAGTCTGAAAAATTACACCAGAACTTTTCAGACTCTATCAGTCTCCTGGCTCTGTGTCCCTGAGCAAAAGTCTCATACAGTCTCATACAGTCCACATGGTAGCTCACTGCTGTCCTAGACTGATCCAGTGATCAGAACTGGTTAACCCAGATGGCTGATTGGTAGCAGACCACTTCTTCTGTTCCCCATAGAGGTTATCAGAAGTAGGCAACCTCTGGCACGGGTGTCAGAGTGTGGCACTCAAAGGCATTTTGCTTGCTATGTATGCCTCAGGGCGAACATCAGGCAAGGTGCTGGAGCTGCACTGCCACAACAAGGATTAGACCTCTCGTGGCTTCTCCCCATCCACCCCAGCACTCCAACCTCTTACAAGTCAAGGTTGCGGCACTGCTGACCTCTGAAACAGTTATTCCGCAACCACCGCTTTCCCACTGGTCTGTTTCTCTTTTATTTCTTCCATTTCTTTCCTTGCCAAGGGTGAGGCTAAAGCCATTTTGGAACAGCAAGGGAAAGCTAGTTTATGTTTACGGTTAGGACTTTTGAATGTAAGGGTGGGATATGCAAAAGCTCTTGGACTTGGCTTAGCTCTATCCCTCTTTAAGTTGATGGTAATGCTCCCACTGACTGTCACAGTAGAAGGGTTAGGTTGATGGGTTTTGCCTTTGAAGATGCTGCTTGTAGAACGGAAGCCAAATTTCTGAAGGCGTTACTACACTCTTTCAGGGGTTTTCTCATGTGAGTTTTTCTTTCCAGTTTGCTGCATTTACACAAACTTGATGCACGAGTGCCTGATGAACTGCTTTATGGGCGCATAGGATACCTCTATGCACTGGTCTTTGTGAACAAGCATTTTGGAGAGGAAAAGATCCCTCAGAGCCACATTCAACAGGTACCATGTGACCACTCCAATGAAGATTTAGTTAGCTTCCTGAAACCTTATTTGTCTTCTGTCTATCCCCTTCCAGCACATCCTTGGGTAAAAAGATGCTACTCTAAATAACCCTGGTGTGTCTGAAAGCTACAACATGGTGATCCAGCTGCTCCTGGAAGTGCCTTTCTTCTAGAGAAATACTGTACCAAATGCCCTTCTTAATCATTTATGCCTGTACAGAGTTAAAGAACTCTCTGTTCCACTCCCCCTTCCATAGCCTGGACTATGTGCAGAATAACAAAATAATTGTGCTTTCTGAGCCTCCACGTACTGGCTCTGAGCTATCTCAAGGCAGTACTTACTGGCATCTGATTTTGCCCTCAGGTCTCCGAAGCAGTTGTGGCATCTGGTGAGAACCTGGCCAAAAGGAGGAACTTCACAGCAAAGAGCCCACTGATGTATGAGTGGTACCAGGAATATTACATAGGGGCAGCCCATGGCCTGGCAGGAATTTATTATTATCTCATGCAGGTGAGAGATTCCTGGAGGGAAAAATCCTTGCCAGCTGTTTCACGTCTGCTAATGCTCTTCAATTAGAACTTGGGACACCTAGCAGATTTCTGATTGGCTCTTGGTGATGTCATAGTCATGTCAGTCCTGCTGTTCTGTCTGGCGGGTTTGCTCATTTGTTTGATTATGAATCCCATTTCAAAATACTCCTAAAATGGTCTGGACTGGGTGCTTCTAGGGCAGGGGATGGCAACCTATAGTGCATGGGCTAGATCCAGTTTGCCAAATGATTTCATCCACCCACAAAGCCCAGAAATTGGTGGCATCTGGGCAGCAAGGAGAGTCTGCTGCTTTCAGTGGCAGCCAGGTCACGTGCAACAGCAGTAATTTGGCACCAGGGAGAAGCAGCGGCATCTGGGTCAGAAAGACCTGCTTCTCCTCAGACCAAACTGCATTATTTCAGCTCATAGCTGTGAAATGGTAGCCAACCCCCATTCTAGGGGATTATTACACTCTGAAGTGTTTAGTCATCTACTGTACATATCCAGACCTGACTACATTGCCCCAGAAATGCACTGTGTCTTGTACCAGACCTAGTTCTGCAAGGTACAGAGCATCTTCAGGTCCCACTGAAGTTTATAGCTTTATCATTTACATGAAGTAGACTTCTCTCACCCTAGTATGTGCCTTGCATCTTTGGCCAGTGTTTCCGTGGAACTGGAGGGTTTGCTGATCCTTTTAAAGTGAAACCCCCTGCAGCAAACACCTGGTGAAAGAGATTAAATTGCAGTGAAAGTGCAGAGAAAATGCCTACGGTTCCAAATCAGAGCTTGGATCCGAACATTAAAAGTGGGATTTTCCAAAGCAATTACCGTGGGCCTACTTCCACTCCCACCAGAGCCTTTGATAACCCCCTATTGGTGTCAACAGGAGCAGAGTGAGGTGAATGCAAGTTGCTTTTGAAAATACAACTGTACATAGTAGATATATTCCTAGTGATAAATTATTACCACCATCACCATCCCACTTCATGGGTATGTTTATAGTGTGAGGGAGTCTTCTCAGAGCTTGACTAATGCCAACAATTTGGAGGTCATATGATAACGTCTCCCCTTTGAACAATGCTTTTTTTTTACCCCTGACATTTAGCTGTCAGTTTTCAGCAGCTTGTCGTGTAGATCTGGCACTTAAAGAAAGGCAGGCAAGTGGAGTGGGAATGAGGCACAGAAATAGGAGTACCTATATGTTCTCTGACCTCTGACTCTTTCTGTATGACTGAACCATTTTCCCTTCTCTGAAAAGAGAATAATGATCTTCTCCCACAAATAATTGTGAGAATTAGATTAACATTTAAGTTCTTTAAAAGTCTAAGAAAGAGCAATATTACCCTCATATTTTCCAAATGATAATAATTAAAGCTAAACAGTGCAAATAATTAAAACAGCCACCTAAACAACCTTCAGTGCCCACTCTAGTCTGGCTTCATTGAGGTGCTCTACTATGCAGGACAGGGATTTGGGGCTTTCATGCAAAAGAGGTGGTCACTTCCTTTCTAAAGTTTCAAGCAGCAGCTGGTCTACAAGTAATGAAGGAAGAGTCAGCCAAGCATAATGCACCAAAAGTCTGAAGGGAAGTGTATCAAGGACGGTACAAAGAAGGACGTCTGACTCTAAAGTTCTTTATCTCTAGTAGTTTTATGGTACAGGTATTGATTTTTAATTTTCAGGTTATGAATTTGGGAATGTTTCAGTTCTTAGCTTCAGATGCTCATTCCAAGGGTTTCAGAGCTGCCAAGTGAACATAGAAACTATATTTAATACCTTGGCCAGTACAATGTAATTAGGAGAGGACATTGAGGACCCACTCCTGCTTCCATTGAGGTGTAGGGTGAAATAGCTGCCTTATTTTTACCTTTGAAGCTGTTTGTACAATCATAAGAACTGTAATCCTACAGTTGGGCTGGTATAGCAGCTCAAGATAAGGCTGTGGTGTCCTACCTGGGTGACTCTTAATCTGGTAGATCTCAGTGTCTGAAAAGCATTCATGTTGTTCACCCTAAATTTTCTTTGCCTGGATTTCATTCCTGTACTCCTAGTCAGACCCCTCACAGACTTCCTTCAGTAATTCCTAATCTTCAGATTTTCCGTATACGTTTTCTTCTTGCCTCTGATAGGCCCAAAGACACCCTGATTTTGTTCCTCTTGCTGGAGGGTTAGAAGTGCCAGGCAGTGTTGCTGCAGAGAGAGATGGATTGGAGTCTGACAAGAAGTGAGTCCTTACCTGAGGCACTAATCAGGTACTGTTCTCCAGACCAAGCTTTGTGGAGGCATCAAAACCAAGATACAAGCTAAAATGTTACAGCTAAAGCTGCAGGAAAAAATCTACTTCACCAGACTCTGGATTTGATGCACAAAATGCTTCTGCCACTAGAGCTGACTGCAGTTTGGATAAGGGAATAGCATAGCTGTTTCTACTTTTACAGTCTCTCTCTTTCTTTCTTTCTCTCTCTCTCTCTTAGTCTGGTCTTGGTGTGAGCCAAGTGAAGTTACACAATACTGTCAAGCCCAGCATGGATTATGTTTGCCAGCTGAAGTTCCCTTCAGGCAATTACCCACCTTGTATCGATGACACCAGAGACCTGCTTGTCCACTGGTGCCACGGAGCACCTGGTGTGATCTACATGCTTGCACAGGCCTATAAGGTACAGAACAACCCAAGAGGCATGCAACATGGAACTTGATCTCTAAAATACTTCTACTTGGCAATGCCCTGCTCTAACAGGGGATGTAATATGAGAACGAAATTGCTATTGCCACATGCCCACACCAACTAAAATGGAAATTAGACTTTAAAAAATGACTTCTGAAAACGTCCCAGTCACGTACTCTGAGTATAGGGCACTCCTGTTGCTCAAGGAGTCAGCCATGTGTTTTATTCGGTGGCAGATGACTAATGGTGACAGCTAGTTGTGAGTTAAATAATGGACATGCTGCTCCATTCATCACATTAAAAATCTTTGAAAGTAGACGGCAAAGTCACAGCACCATTGCTTAAGTAGGAGAGGAGATAATTAGCCAGGGAGCATGGGCCTTGCCCCCCTCCCCACCCTCCCCAGCATGGATAATGGCAGGGCTGAGGGGCTAATCGCAGCAAAATGGAACCTCTCTTGTCTTCACAGGTGTTTGGTGACCAGCAATACCTGAATGATGCCCTTCAGTGTGCAGAAGTGATCTGGCAGTTTGGATTGCTGAAGAAAGGGTATGGGCTCTGCCATGGGACAGCTGGTAATGCCTATGCCTTCCTGACACTATACAACCTCACTCAGAACATGAAATACCTGTACAGGGCCTGCAAGGTAAATATCTGGATCAGCAATACAGAGAGATATTGGGTCATAGAAAAACTAAATACCATACTTGTTGAACAGTGACATTGTAGGTGTGATCATCCATGGATATAAAAGAACTGGGATCATATAGTACCTTTCCTTGGGCCGCCATAGTAGTTGGGAGAGATCAGGGAACCTTTCTGGCTTCACGCAGCCTTTCATCCAGTCTGAGGAGGAAACAGTGGTAGTCTGAGCTAAGCAGGAATTTTACAACTTTTAACTTTGTACCGCTCAGTTTTCTGAAGTTATCCTATAAAAAATCATGGGAATATCTCCCGCTAAAGAGAAGAACCTGTCAGCATGGTGTCGGTTATAACTAGCATTCTGAAGAAGGTTCCCATGAGGAGATGATTTTCCTTTGCACTCTATGTGATTCTGCTCTTAACATTGTAATCTTCTTTTTAGACTTCTTTTTAGACTGGCAGAGAGGCAGCTAGCACTATTACGAACTCATCTCACTTAAACCAGCATGGTCTTTAAACAGAGTTCAGTCACTGTCCTTTATCAGCAGCGCAGGGAGTAGCAATGTGATAGAGATACTTGTTGACCCTTCTTTAACGGCAGCATATATCATGGAGATCAGAGCATAGTGGGGGGTGTATTTTTAAGCTTACTATCACATCTGGTAGAGAGTCTGGAATCAGTATTTGTCCTTCCATAGTTTGCAGAGTGGTGTTTGAGCTATGGGCAGCATGGATGCCGGACTCCAGACACACCCTTCTCTCTCTTTGAAGGTAATCTCTATCTTGGCTCTGTTCGGTATATTATTCTTAATATTCTCTGAATCTTGAATCTGATTTATGTTGAAGTAAATTGAGAATAACTCCCTTAAAGGCCTTTTAAAATCAGTGTTAGCAGAAAATTCCACCCCCTGCACCCCTCCATCCCCACCTTGTCTTCCCCCTCCCCTCTCCAAAGTGCGATATTAGTAGCAGGGAATAATGGGCACAGCAGGAGTTCCCTAGTCTGTTGCAATCCTGGCTAGGAGGCCTGGAGGTTCACAAACCAGTGCGTGCTCAGATCTTGTACAGTACACAATTCTCACAGGTAATTTGTTACTAGCCTACAGTAATTGCACACTGGCTCCCCAGATGGCTTTTCTGCTCTGCATTAAGCAGTAAGCATCCAGATCTTTTCCCTTTCACTCCAAAGAACAATAAAGAAATGAACAAAAGAAGCCATTGATCTGGCCTTTGATTGGGCAACTGATGGCTCCCCTTAATGCAAACACCTCTGCTGCTCTGTAGGTGCTGCAGACACACATACTGAGCCAGTTCCTTGGCTGACACAAGTCATCCTGGCTCCATTAGAACAAGGACAGTTTACATTCACTGAGGATTTAGGACACCATTTTTCAAAGACACTAAAGGCCAGATATTTCAAACATTCAAGTGCTGAAACCCAAGGTACCTAGGAGAGTTTTCAAAAGTACTAAGGCACTTCTGTGCGTTTTTCAGGGCCTGCATATCATTGAAAATCTGACTCTGTCATTTTGAAAAACTGGATATAGGCTTCTAAATCATTTAAGTACTTTTGAAAATGTTCTGTAGCCCTCAGTCTTCATGCCTCATTCACACTAGTTCTGATTTACTCTAAGTAAATATTGATGCACATGGGGAATTCTAATGTAATAAAGGGCTTAGTCTGTCTATCTGTAACGCTTTTGGCCAACTGCTGAGAGGGTGAGCAATGATTGGCTACACGGGCCAAAGTTTGAACCGTGGCCAGGGAAGTTTGTGGCAGCAGCGAGCATACCCTGGCCGCTCGAGCAGTGGAGCTTCCCCACGCCTCCCTGCCTGAGGGTGAATGGGAGTGGGGAATGGTGGCAGCGCCTCCCTGATGCCTGTCCCTGACACTCCCCGAAACAGGTGGCAGGGAGAGGAAGGCAGTGGGCAGGGAGAGAGGGAAGTGGGGTGGGGGGCAGCGAAATGGTGGGGGGTTGTCACAATGGTGGTTGTTGTCAGAGCCGGGCAGCAGGGAAGGAAGGAAGGAAGGGGATTGGGGGGGTCACGGTGGTGGCACCTGCCCCTCTACCTGGCCACGACAACAGCCAACAGGAAGGGGGAGGCAGCAGAGAAGGAGGGAGGGGAAGGGAGAGGAGAGGCAAGGAAAGTCCCGCTGCCAGGTGGACAAGGGAGGGAATCGGAGGCTGGAGGAGGCGGCAGCAGACGGAGTGTTTGCATGGCCAGCCCTGGGGGGAGGTGGGTGTAAACACTCCCTGAAATCAGTCATGCTTGATAGGACTAGCTAATTGCCCACTATAATACACTTGGAGCAGTAACTTTTTGTCTGTTTCTTCAGGAATGGCTGGAACCATTTATTTTCTTGCTGATATCCTGGTGCCAACAAAAGCCAAGTTCCCAGCATTTGAACTATAAAGTCCTTCCATGCATTTCCCTGCATGAATCTTACCATACTCCATGGCACTGGGACAAGTGGAGCAAACTTGCTCGTTCCTCTTTCTAAACTCATCTCTTGCCTAACAGAGTAAACCAATCCTGTTGCTGACATTGTTTTTATTCTTTTCCATGCTGTGGTTTTTGCTTTGTTTAGTTAAAAAAAATTCTTAGCTCTTGTTGACCTCTAAGCAAGGTGGGGGGAAGGAAATGTACAGTATTTTGTTGGATATACGTACTCAGAGTTTTGCTATCTTATGTATCCAGTTTCCAAGGAGGAGAAAACATGTATTGGAGGTAACTTTCTCCAATCAAGTTTGTCGTGACTATTAGTGATGGAAGCTTAGATAAAATTGTCTTACAGGGACAAAAGATAATGTGTTACGACTATTACCCTCTCATTTGCCCCTAAATATGTCCAGTCCAGTTACCCAGGGGGTCAGCAGTTCATAGCTGAGGTGCTCCTTGGGTAGGTAATTGTGATGGACCACAGAAATGGGAAGAGTGTTTATTTCTGCTTCCCTAGCAGACTGCAAGTGTCACAGCTATAACTGACATGCCAAAGTCCTGTCTTAGACTCGCACCTTTTTGCTTTATAAGCAAAGACAATGTTTAGCTCTTTGTACTTATTGTCAGTGACGAATGGACAGATGAGTAATCCACAAGCTATTGTGCTTATCCACCATGTTACTCTAACCTGTGCAGAAGTAGATCCATGAGTCACAGCAAGTTTCTGCTTAAAAGAAAATTAATCTACTACCAAGGGTGATTGCTTCCTTAATGCATTAATTTTGGGAAGCTTTTGTGGTTTGTTTAAATTTCAGTGTAATGTTATAGGTCTTAGGTGGAATCAGGCCTGTCAACAGATATGGCAGACAGGAAATTGATTTCACTGTGTTTTGTCAGCATCAAACCTATTATTAATGTGGGTGCTGTTTACAACTTTACAGGATTGTTATCCATCTTAGTTCTTTATCTGCTTGCCTGATAAGTTGGTACCTTAGTAACTTGGCTCACTTATTGAACACTGTAGCCGATATGTAAGTAAGAATCCACCCAACCAAAAGTTGGAAAATCTGCCTCAAATTAGCGTTGTCCAGTCACTGAACAAGGTCCTTTGGTAGGTATTAATCAGCATCACTCCTTTCATGGAGGTACAGTGATCAACAGCTGTCCCAGTAAACTCCTGATATGTGAGCATTCTCCATGAGTGGTGGGAATTCTGGAGCCTGCTTCTATGTATTTCCACTAGCTGCTGGAGGTGACCTTATGGTCATCACCTTACAAAGCCACAGTCCTGAAGAAGGAGGAAAGTGGTTTTGTTCTCTCAGGCTGCTGGCAGTGAGTAGCTAGATTTGCTACTAGTACCTGACTCTGCAGTTGTCATATACCACGTCTGCACAGAAATCAGAAAGGTGAGTGCAGCCCATGGAAGCACACCTTTGCTGCACTTAATGTACAGTAGCAAAACCATGGCAGCACAGGCTTCCAGAGGAGCTTCTCTTTCCCACACTGAGACCCATGCTATCACAGCTTTGCTACTCAGGGTGCCCAAGTTAGCTAGATGCCAGCCAGCTCACCTGCATTGAAACATGCCACAGTCAGCAGAAAGATCCATAAACACCAAATTGCTTGAGCTAATAGTAAGCCATGTTCCACACAGATTCCTTCAGCACCACAGGCAAGCCTCACAGTGTCGTTGACTTTCTTACAAAGGGTTTCAGCACTAATTGTGCAGACAATTAATTAGAAAAAATTAAAACACAATGAAGTTAATCTGCCTTTGGCTAGGTGTCCCTGCTGAAAGCATTGTGCTCCTTTGGACTAGCTAAGTCTCTTGCTGCTGTGTTTCTGAGCATTACACGCTAGACTGAGTGACCATAAAGAAAGCATGACCTCTAGGGAAGAGGATTTGACTAATCACATAGTTGTAGGAAGCACTGTAAATTTAGCCTAGCTGTAAATTAACTTGCATCTTGTCTGAAGTGGCAACTGAATTGCCACTCTTGTTGAGACATCTGGATTTCTGCTGAACACAGTTTCTATTAATGAAAAAAATTGTACAACCGATTGCATGGAGTGCTCCAGCTGCATGTATTATACTGCGCTTGTACGTGTATTAGTTGAGCACAGCTAGGGGCACGTTGTACAATTGTTAGGTGGAAAGCTGTTTAATAAAACACAAAATAAACACAGTTTGGGTCCTTTCTTCATAAATTTATTCATTGCTTATACCTAACATCTGTGCCTTGAGAGGGCAGAGTGAACTGACAGCAGCTGCGCCTCTGCTTAGGGGAGCACCTTAAAAGAATCAATTGGAACTTATTTGTATGCTGCTAAATATGTGGATGGGAGACCTGCAAAACTGAAGGCCAACTCTGTTTTCATGGAAAAGTGTGAATGTCTTAACAGTGCTGGGTAACTCCCATCTCCCATGCCCTCTAGCTGCATCTGTTGAAAATGGCTTTATGGTAAGCCTACAGCTACCATGTTCTTAGCTCTCACAATTTTCTCACAGGTTTTACTCTCTTCCCCATAAAACTACAGCTCCTGGAACTGAGAAATCTCTGCTTTCATATAGAAAAGATTTGTAGGACTCATGCAGAGAAACCGATAACCTAAAGCTCAGAAGACAAAAAAAACCCAAAAAGGGTTTTCACATCTTAGGATTTCAAAGCAAGTCTTATGATTTTGGGAGAGGTGCTTCAGCTCTGTATTTACTGAAACATTTCTGCATTGCCCACAGCATGAATAAAATAGGATACACAGACTGCTTCTTATCCACAGTATCTCCATAAACCTCCACACATGTCTCTTGTCGCTACTACTGATGGCCCAACTGCAACTTGCAATAACCATTTGTATCACTCTGGCTATAAACAGACATCATCCTTGGAGTGGATCAGCCTCCCAAGGGCAACTGGAGAACTCAGGCAGCTCTGGGCTACCCATGCTCTCCCCCAGTAAAGCAAACACATCTGCTGAAAAAAGCATCACTTTTTTTTACTGCCTACCATCACAGCCACAATTTTGGGCATTTGTGGTTTGACAAGGGACAGGGATTTCTGTTTGTTTGGGCTTTGTGCCACCATAAACATTTTCACAATTCTTACTTGCTCTAAGATAGTCCTGGCTTGTTCTTTTATGATTATTTTTTGGCTATTGCTTTTTCCCATTTAAAATTGGGGGAGGAGACAGCTGAGTAGCTTTAGTTATCTCACTGAAGAACAAAGAACAAAGAATGTTTTGGGGTCTTGGCTTGTCACCACACAGCATTTTCTGCACTTCCATTTGTGAAAAGGGCACAAAAATTTAAGGCATTTTGCCCTATTTTGTCCTTTGCAAGACAATTTCATTTCAATATTCTATATTCCCAACCCCTGTGACTTTCACTTAGGCTAGGTCCACACTGTCTCCAAGCTATGTCTGGGATTGCCACCAAACATACCCCATCCACTTGCTCTGACTCCACGCCTGACAAAACCCAAAAATGAGGCATTGAAACTGGGTAAGAGTTTCCTGACCACAAACCCCACTACTGCTCTCTGGCTTCCAGTTTTGGGCACCCTTGACATGCACTTGACTGCTCTACGGTGACTACACTGCTTGATTTCCAGGCAGGACAGAGTGTGACAGGCAGGTTTCTTGGCACTGCTCCTAGCCTCAGGTTGGAGGCAATAGATATAAATTTTGGAATCTGGTCCTGAAATAGTTTATTCCATTAAAACTCCCCTAAATGTAATATTAATCTTTAGAGAAAGTCAGAACATGCCTAGATACTCGTAAAAGAACACTATTCTCTTGAACATCCTATTGCCAGTCTCTTAGGGTACCTGTACACAACCGTGGAGGCTGCTCCAATGTGCTGTAATTACCATGGTGTGGTAGTGTGGTAGTTACCATGCTCCAGCAGCCTCCCATGTGTCAAGTGTCAGCATCCCTGTGCTCATTTAATGAGCTTTAGTTCAAGTCCCCCCACTGCCATTTTGAAGCACGGGGACACTGATACTCAAGATGTTGTGGTGCTTTAATTAAGGTGGTGCCCCCCTCACCCGCCCTCCGGAGCATGTGTAAAAGTGCCCTTAATGTTCAATGTTTAGACCAAGTATAACAAAAGAATGGAGAAGAATTAAAATAATATTCGATATCTTGCTTGGCTGACTACTTCATGTTCATCATTTGCACTTCCTGGTCCATGTAATATCATGACTGGCGGCACACTGTTGGTGCCTGCCACTTCAGGGGCCGAGTCAAGCAGCCAGCAGGTGCTTGATTGTGGTGGGCATTTGAGAACCATGGCCGCCTATATAAACAGCAGTTTGTCACTGGCAGGCAGGAAACTGCCTGGCTCAGCTGCTGTATGAGAACATCTACAGGTAGGAGCAGGAGGCTTTTGGTCCTAGGCATGACCTAAAACTGCACCCTGCCGGGTGCGGGTGTCCTGGTAGGGCTCCCAGTGGCATGGGAGCCTCCAGGAAAGTGCCAGACTAGTTACCACCCCGGTGGAAGGTGGATTGGGGTGCCTCAGTAACCCCTAGCCCCCACATCACTATGGGTAGCAGTTGGGCCAGGCAGGGCTATGGCCACCTGAGCCCCCACTGGGCAGGGAAGCCCTGTAGCCCCAGTGAGGGGGTAGAAGATGTGGAGCCCCAGTGAGGAGGCGGATGTAGAGCCCCAGTGAGGGGGGAAACCAGAGGGCTTGGAGCCCGGTGTGTGTGTGAGAGTGGGTATAGAGTGCCAGGGAGGAGCCAGGGCAAGGCTGGCCCTGGTTGGGTAATTGGCTGGCCCCTATCCTGGTGAGGGTTGCAAGAGAGGCTCAAAAGACAGTACGTCTGCCACCCAAGGTGTGCGCTAGATAAAACCTATGGCCAAAGGGGCCCACTCCAAGAGAGAGCAAGGCAGCATAAGTTGTCAATGCGTGAAAGACCCTGTGAGAGGAGGTGGAGCGTGAGAGGCATGTGTGTCTGAGGCCTGACAATGAAGGCTAAGCTGGGTCTGGCTGTAGGCTGGGAGCATTGTGTCACCTGGATGCCATCCGCAAGGCTTGGGCTGCCGTGTAGGGGAGGAATGGAGCTGAAGATAGTGCCCCCTGGCATTGGGGCAAAAATGGGCAGCCTCCTGCCTAATTAGAACCAATTAAGAAACAACAAGGCATGGCAGACAAGTGAGGCAGGCGGTTGGCCCAGAAACAGGTGGGTGGGCCAATGGCAGACCGGCCCTGAGAAAGCCCCCTGTTACAGTGACATTGCTCATATACTGTGCAACGCATACCCATGCAACTTGTCCCATGGTCTGCAAGAGAGTGCTTGTTAGTCACAACAGCAGCAAAGCTGAAACTAAAGAGACAGCAAGCAGCACATGCACAGAATGGAAGGGGATGAGAAGCAGACCTGGGCACCTTTGTTGTGGTTCCAGGTCTTTCAAAAATGCTGGTCCAGTTTATTCAGCAAGAGAACAAAAGACATATATTGGAAGGAATCATTTGAAAACAATGAACTTTTAAAGATGGGTTAAAAACCAACTAGAATATCCCCTTAAGAAAATAATAAAAATAATCTGTTATTACTTTCCCTTCACCCTAATTTCATGTTTGACTGATGTGACTGACCCTCAGCTCTGTCAGTATGATGAAAGATACACCCAATATTATTACCCAAACAGTAGCTCCAGGTGTCCAAACCTACTGAGGAACCATCTGTAACTTTAGCTCTCATGAGTTGACAACAAGCACAATTAAGAGAGAGATGAAATAAAGATAGGGGCATTGAAAAGAGACAGATCTGTTATTGCTGCTCATGGCCAACTAGTTTAATTTCCCATTTCTGCATGATATTAACTTTTCATATGCCCACAAATTACAATCTGCACTGACACTAAATCTACAGTTAATGTTCTACTTCTACACAAATAAGCATTAGAAATTGTTGCAAGGCACTACGTTATTATTCAGTCAGATGCACAGCTCCTTTGATAGATCAGTTTATAAACTAGCATCACGATCATTTAATATATTTTGGGTGATGGAGCTTCACTCTCTGAAAACGCTTAAAACTAAAATGATCCACAGCAAACTTTGTGCCTTCAATTTTGTATAATTGTGTTAGTACATTTATCATTATGAATTATGTATTGCACCCAAGAAGGCAATGTTAAAAGAATACTACAAAGGCTGCCAAGTCAAGCACTTGAGAATTAGGAAATGCCAGAATTAGGTCTTCCTGTGCAATCTAAATTCAGCCCCCTTGAGCATACACAGCATGATATTTTAATTACATGATCACGTACTGTTTTCCATAAGATTCCTGCCTCATTCATTACCCAAATACACTCAGAAATGAACCACTATTGTATGTAATCTTTGCTGTTCAGTAAGTGCCCCCTTCCCCTGTAACTGCACACCATTCAATCCCCTGCTATGAATATAGAATGATTAGTTTCTTGGTGCTTATGACTACAGCATCTCATTGCTTCACGTTGTTCCTCCTGAACAACACTCCAAAAGTGTGTATTACCTCTCCTCTATGGATAAGGAGTTTAGATACAGAGAGATTAAGGTCCATGGTTCACTAGTTTGCAGTGTCCAATCTGAGACGGAGTAGGACCTGATTTTCAGAGTATTGCACACTTTATATGTTCAAAGCTATTCTTGATCAAAAATTCCAGCTGTGAGTACTCAGCACTACTGCAAATGAGACCTCATAGTCACAAAATGGGCACTCATACAATGAGAAACACACAGCTGGCCCATAGTTTTGTCTCCTTGCCCAGCCAGTCCCAGTCTTCCCCAGCCTGGCCTTTGTTCAGTTTCAGTCCCCATAGCCCAGCTCATATTTCCAATCACTGAAATAACTTTGCCCTGCTGCTAGCTCCCAGGCCCAATCATCATTCACCTCCAGATCTTTGTCCCAATATACTCCCCCTTAGACAGTGCATGGAGCTCATGCCCTGCTCTCCCACGCCTCACTGTGCTACTGTCCAGCTCTAGGTTTTGTCTCTTCTGCATGTCTGTGAGGCAACTTTCTCTGCCCAGCCTGGGAGTCATAGGCAGTGACCTGCTCCCAGTCCTGGTACTTGGCGCTACAGCTCCCGGCATAGAAATTGTACAGAAAGTTTTGCTTCTGCAGCCCTGGGCTGGAATATGCTCAGTGCAGATGGAGTTTTTGGAGACTGGCTGCCAAGTGATCACATCTCTACCAATCATTTGTAAAATGAGATTTTTCAAAGGCTTATAACAAGGCCAAATAGGGTGGTTTTCATGGGGATAGCAAAAAGAATGTCCCTGGCAACAGTGCAATGGCCCTGCCAAGTTAAGTCCCTTCTCCAAAGCATGGGGATGCTGGAGCTTTACAGCAAAACAGTTGCAAGAATTCTTTTACAATGGAGAAAACAACATATTTTCCCTTGTTCTCATTTGCTGAAATGATTCACCCCCTTTAGCTGATGCCTTCCAGAACAATTGAATTGGAGCCAGACTCCCAGCCCAGGGAAACTTCAGCCCAAACAATTACATCTGGCAAGGGTAAAAAGCACCTGAAGACAAGCACTGGTAATAGACAGCATCACATAGCCTTAATAATAGGCAGTGGCAGCTGGAGAGAATTTCTGACTGTTGAAATCACCAGGAGCTTTGCCAAAAGACTTCAGTGTAGCCAGGAGTTTATCCTGGGTGTTGAATTCACACGCTTAAGCTACTGAAATTGGGCATTGTTAAGGAAGCATCATTTTAAAATACTGGTCTATATATTTGTTTCTTGGGTTCCAATTCCTGCTGTGCTGCACATCTGTCTACAACAATAGCTTAAAATCTAGAAGTGTTTTCTTTTCTTAAAAAAGATCCAATTCTTGGCTGCGTTTCATATACTTAGCACATAAAGATGAGGCTGGAACTGGATGCAAGGTAATATTCTGTAAGAGAGCTAAGCTTAGGAAAGCATTTTAACCTTTAGTCTTTTTCCCAAGTTGTTTCATGCTGGATGTACAGCTATTAGAGTATATTTGATAAATGAATATTAAGTCCTTGAGTCTTCATGCTCTGTAAAATGAAGTTAATAAGAATGTTGTTTTTTTTTCTGTCTCTGAGCACTTGCAGCCTTCATGCTCATGAGAACACTTCACCCATCACCAGGTAGGTTTCTATAGCAAGTCCTGGTTAAAAATATGGTGGGGTGACTAAAGAGGAAGAGAGTTTCCTTCCAGCAGATGGCAGTACAATTTAAGAGTAATGGCATTCACAAGGCTTGATCATTAAAGAGTTTACCAAGTTTGTTTGGCCTTTTGCTGCATAAAATAGGTGGTGACTCACTCTGTAAATCATGTTGTTCATGCATTTTAAAAGTATTACTGTCACTGGTACACACTGGGGCAAATTTAGCAGGTATGACACAAAGCATATCCATTGCATTGACTTCACTGGAGTTTCACCTCCATCCTGCTGGAAGCCCAGTCACTGAATTTAGCCTAATTACTAAAATAATGGTCATCCAACATCTAATTCTATATTGTTGGGGTCAGACAGCCCTATGCAGTATGGTCAGTACAGAATAGAGACATATGGAAATAAAAATAATTACCAAGGGCTTGACTGTCTTTTCAAGTAATGTCTATTACATGGCTTGGAAATAATAGCATTGCATTTCTGGGGTCCTTTCCATCCAAGGCTATCTATCTGCACCATCAACAAACATTTAATCACATTAGAGACCAAGACCTACAATCAATAGCACCATCTGAAGAAACAGATGAGAGTTCTCACAGCCATCCTTTTAACCAAAATTCCTGATGCAAAGCTTTATTTAGTCTTACATTTATGTTCCAAATATTGTTTGATGTCATTCAAGTCTAATGTCACTTCTTCATTTTATCCTATTCTGCAAAAGGATCCACTAGAGTAGTTGCAGTGACTTCAGTAGGGCTCTGAACTGTCCAAATTACAGGATATTTATGGGTAACTACAAGCAAAGGACAGCTGACAGCATCAGGGGCCATGAGCATCGTTAGTGAGAGAAAAAAACATGGTAACTGGAAACACAAGAGTTGGAGGAGCAAAGTTAACTATGTCTGATTCTGGTCTCCTTTACAGTGTAAATACATTAACAGATTTAGGCTCTCACTCAGCAGAGTACTACTCTTCACTAATATAAACAAAAATGTTATATGAATAAAATATATCTCACCCCTAACTTATACTTGATATTCTGCCTGGAGTCACAATCATGTGACTCCAGTAGGTGGCCTCTACACACATGCCCAAAGGTCTTTAATCCAGTTCTAACTTCATGTGCCATTTTTCTGTTGAACCATTCTGTAGATTTAACCTTAAGAGAAGGAGCAACATCTGCTGGTCTAAGACCCCTAATGAAACCCACCCAAAACTTCAAATGACTTGCCTGGAGACCTGGGGTGTGCATGGGGTCTACTTCCCCATTGTTTTGTCCCTCATGCAGTTATTTATGTACAAACTGTGTCAGATTCCCTGGAACCCATTGGAACAATACTGATTTACACGAGCTGATGACATGGCCTGTGGAAAGTAACTGCAAAATAATCAGCCCAACATGTTCCAATATCATGTGACTGGCATAAAAATCATGAAATGACAAAACAACATATTTTTGGATTCTTTATTTGCCTTACAGTGTATGAACCTTTCAGGTGCAGAAATACACTTTAAAACAAAATAAAACCTGAGAATTCAAAATTACATGACTCTAAGGAGCTGGCAAGCATCGTAGCTCGGCTACTGGGATGGATCTTCAAGAACTCGTGTCACTCAGGCAAAGTGCCTGAGGATTGGAAGAAGGCCAATGTGGTTCCTATCTTCAGGAAAGGGGGGAAAGTAGAACTGGGGAACTAAAGGTCCATCAGCCTGACCTCCATCCCCAGGAAGATCTTGGAGAAAATCATGAGAGAGACCATTCTTGACAAGCTGGCTGAAGGCAACTTCTTGAGGGATAGCCAGTGCAGGCTTGTTGCAGGTAGGTCTTGCCTGACCAATCTCATCTCCTTCTACGACCAGGTGACATCACCTGGACAAGGGAGAAGAGATTGATGTCATATAGCTCGACTTTAAAAAAGCTTGTGATCTGGTATCCCATGATCATCTTATAGAAAAACTGGCCAACCGCGGCCTCGGCTACATCACAGTCCACTGGCTGGGGAGTTGGCTTCAAGGTCAGACTCAGAGAGTGGTAATTGACGGAAGTCGATTATTGTGGTGCACCATGACCAGTGGGGTCGCCGAAGGCTCCGTCCTTGGACCTATCCTTTTCAGCATCTTCATTAATGATGTGGACATTGGTATCAGGAGCGGACAGGCCAAGTTCGCTGATGACACCAAACTTTGGGGTAAAGAGTCCACACCCAAGGACAGGATGGTGATCTAGGCCAACACTGACAGGCTCGTAATATGGGTGGATGAAAACCTGATAGTCTTCAACTCTGAAAAATGCAAGGTACTCCACCTTCAGAAGAAAAACCCACAGCATGCTTATAGGCTCGGCAGTGCTACGCTTGCTGGCACCATGGCCAAAAGGGACTTGGGGGTCATGATTGAGCACAAGATGAATATGAGCCACCAATATGATATTGCAGCTGGCAAAGTGAGCAAAACTCTGACTTGCATCCATAGATGCTTCTCTAGCAAATCCCAGGATGTCATCCTCCCACTGTACTCGGCCTTGGTGACACTACAGCTGGAGTACTGTATCCAATTCTGAGCTCCACAATTTAAAAAGTATTTGGAGAAGCTTGAGTCCAGAGGAGAGCCACACGCATGATCAGAAGGCAGGAAAACAGGCCTTATGATCAGAGGCTGAGATCTACGGGACTCTTCAATCTGGAAAAGCGCAGGCTTGGGGGGACCTGGTAGCTGCCTATAAGTATATAAGGGGTGTACATCAGGATCTAGGGGAATGCCTGTTCACCAGAGCACCCCATGGGATGACAAGGTCAAATGGTCACAAATTTCTCTAAGATTGTTTCAGGCTGGACATAAGGAAGAACTTCTTTACAGTCTGAGCCCCCAAGACCTGGAACAGACTGCCACCAGAGGTGGTACAAGCACCTACTCCGGATTCCTTTAAGAGTCAATTGGACCGTTATCTTGCTAGGATCTTGTGACCCCAGCTGACTTCCTGCCCCTGGGGCAGGGGGGCTGGACTCGATGATCTTCCAAGGTTCCTTCCAGCCCTAATGTCTATGAAATCTATGAAATCTAGGAAATGGGTTTTTAAAGAAATAGAATACCAAAGATCATAATACTCTATGGTCTCACCAGGAAAGCTGGCACCCAAAAAACCAAGTACAATTATTCTGCACTGACAAGTCAAGTCAGGGACAAATGGCAAATGATTGAGAAAGGGAAAAATCAAGGAAAAAAATCAGTCCCAAAGGATTCAACAGTGAAGCAAGCATGATATACTAGTTGTTATTATAATATAAATGAGTCTACAACATGATTTTCCTGCATTCACTCTTTTGTATTACCTTAACCAGTAACAGTGCAATCAGTAACTGCACCCTGACTCATATTGTAAAAATCCAGCCCTGGCATTGGTTCTGAGCAGTTTGATGTTCCCTAAATCATCAAAAAACATTAAAATATTATTTAAGGACTGCTTTAAAGACACAAGAAAATGAGTTCACAGTGTTGGTCCATTTCCTAATGGACAAGTGTTTGCATTGCATACACCACCACTACCTCCGGCACTCATGTCAATAATCTCAGAAGAGAAACCAAAATTCAGATGTATAAGCAGAATAGCACTCCTGAGTTGGAGGTCCAGCAACAAGATGTGAAGATGGCTGGAGTAGTTGGGAAGGGAACAGTTATTCCCTGTGCTGTGGCTGATCAGTAAATCAAGATTCAATCTGTCAAAATAACACTTCTCATAAGCAAGCCATTCACATAAAACTATTGCTAAGCTGCTGACTGAGAGCTCTGCAAATAAGAGCAGCAAGTACTCTAGCAGTTATAAACAGCCTGTAAAACCTCTGCAAGGGGATCTGAGACCTCTCTGCAAACCTGCTGCACATTTTGATTGTAGGATTAACTACACAATATATCCATGTTACACCACAAAGTAATCACTAAGATATGCAGAGCACCAGCTCCAGAGGAGAGGAATTTACCACCGTC
This sequence comes from Crocodylus porosus, assembly GCF_001723895.1. Taxonomy (NCBI): domain Eukaryota; kingdom Metazoa; phylum Chordata; order Crocodylia; family Crocodylidae; genus Crocodylus; species Crocodylus porosus. The sequence goes on along the minus strand of NW_017728949.1, from coordinate 8,985,217 downwards.
CCTGGTGTCTTGACAGGTAGGAATCTCACCTTGGTTCACCTGATAGTTACAGTCTATAGGCCACAAGGTTCCCTGAATCTTAACTGCAGTAAGATACAGGATGCAATAAACTGAGTTCAGTCATCAAACAGGCAATTTCACATACAGGTCTAATCTGCCAAAATGTCTGACTATGAGTTGACAAGTGCTATAGCCAGTGGCAACGGTGGGATTAACTCCTACTTACAACTTCTAAAGGAGGGAAAATGCAGAATATCCTCAGGGCTACATCCAGCTGAGATGAGCCTAGCTTGCCTTGGCCAAGGGAGGTTTCCTTTTGGGTTAAGCAACATAGATTGTGTTGTAAAACACACAAGGATCGCAGTCAAAGCCTCATATAAGGCAAAGGTCTTAGAGTTTATCTACATTACAGCTTTCTGCCTGCAGATAGTTACCACTGCAAGTAACCTGCCAAAACAGGTCCCCATCTGTGTGGCTTCTACCAGCACGGTGCAGTTTCATTACAGTGACTGTTAGGGCAGGGTGCACAGCACACCCTGGGGAGGCCACTACAACCAGCAGAAAGTATGGGTGGGTCTACATGCACTTTCTGGCAGCTTCTGGATGACTTCTAGTAAGTGTAGAAGCTTGATAGCTTTGCTCTGATGGCAGAAAGAAGAGAATCTGCTGCCATTTGGGGAGCTTGGAGTATGGACTTGCCCACAGGGTTGCAGGCAAAATCCAAGTTCTGCTGGTAAAACTGTAAGGTAGACCAGGCCACTGAGACTCAACCTCCAGCACCAAAGCTCTTTCTAACTGTTGTCAGCATCTGGCCACTAGCTGGCAGATGCAAACTGTGATTCAAGAGAAACCACAGGTAAATTATCAGGATGATTTGCCAAGACACCAGGGGCATTTCAGGAAACTTGAAGAGGAAGCATGGTCTGTGGTTAGAGCAGCAGAATGAGCATTACAAGAACTAGGATTCAATTCCCAGGTCATCCAAAGATTTTTGTATGACCTTGGGAAAGTCACTTTGTTTGAGACCTTCAAAGATACTTAGTCACCTAACCCCCATCAACCTCAGTGGTCTCTGCCTGCCTTAATTTTCTGTTTACTAAATGGGGATGATAATCTTCTTTAATCCACCTGGTCTTCATAGTTTCATAGTTGGTAGGGTCAGAAGGGACCTGAGCAGATCATCAAGTCCGACCCCCTGCCATGGACAGGAAAGGATGCTGGGGTCAAACGACTCCGGCAAGGTGTCTATCTACCCTCCTTTTGAAGACCCCCAGGGTAGGAGCGAGCACCACTTCCCTTGGAAGTTGGTTCCAGGTCCTAGCCACCCTGACTGGTGCCTTTTATAAACACTTAGCAACACAGTCAGCATCAAAGTGCCATCATTCTGACCTCATAGCACACTACACTCCCTCTACACCAGTGTAAATGAGGCCTAATGATATCAGGTCTAAACAATTACCCTTGTACTTCCATGGGAGTAGACCTGCTTTCCTAATCTATTTTACTACTACTTTAACCCATCATCACTCATCTTTTCCCCTTAACCCTAAGCAAGCCTTCAAAGGGACAGGAAATTCCAAGGGGCTGACACACAATATATTCATTTCATATATTACACCAGGATAAGGAATGGACCTACCACTAGCTTATCCCAGGGAAGTAGATCATACCTTCCTGGGATCATGCCGCTGCTACTACAGTATCAGGCCACTAGGGACTTATCTATATTTCAACAACACAGATCAAGGGCTTGAAAGTGGTCACACAGGGATGTCCCCAGGCATTTGCATCTGTGAGTCTAGAGCACGCCTATGAACAGCGCATTATAGGACCTGTCCTGCACAGGACATACCACCATGACAGTGTAGACAAACCTGCATGGAAGTAAAACACGTGACTAACCCAGGATAAAACTATGGTCAAATAACACCTATACTGGTGCTTAGTTACCACCATTTTTTCACAAGGCAAGTTTCTATCAGACTACAATGATTTACACGGGTATTGTACTTTGTGTTGTAGGTCTGCTTCACTTTTACACTGGTGCTGTCTGTCTTTACAGCAATCTAAATGTGCAATGTGTCTACCCATTCTTATTTCCATGCACAAAAACAAAATACGGTGAAATTCCTCTTCAAGGAAATTCTCCATATTTTTCCATATTCATGTTGGGCGCATCTACATGAGATGCTTTACTCAAAATTAGAGCAAATTACTTTGAAGTAAGTGTCACTGTCTACATGAAGATGCTTACCGCGCAGTAATTTGACTGTCCTGGTCAGGGGCAGGCCACAGCCCCACTCCCCAACTGGGCGATCGAGATGTGGGGCTTGGAAACAGCTGCAGGGGAGGGGTAGATCCCAGTCCCCTGCTCTGATCTGCCAGTGGGACAGTTAGCAGCAAGCCCCTGGCTAGGCAAGGAATCCCCACCCAGCTAGGGGCTCACTGCTAGCTGCCCCACCAGCAGATGGGCTGGGACCTGTCCCTCCCCTGTAGCTCTTTCCAAACCCCCTGCCTCTGATCAGGGAGCCAGGGCCAGGAGCTTCCTGCTGCCATGCCAGGGGGACATTTTCCCTGCTGGGGCCCCAGTGGCAGAACCAGTCCTGGCAGCAAGCAGCTCCAGGAGGCAAGGAGTAATCTCCCAGCCCCCACCAAGAGACAGCTGTCTCCTGGTCCTGTGCACCCTGCCAGCCCCTGGGCTAGTACCCAGGGGAGTCCTTGAGCTCTCCCTGGCTGCTGCAGAGCTCTGGTGCATAGCCTGAGAGGATGGGAGAGTAAGCCCACCCCACACCATTTGCACGTGTAGACATGCCCTTTCTCTAGCAAAAATCTTAATGCTAATTGAAACAAAGTGAGTGTATCTGTAAAGCACTCTTCATTTCCACAAGCCACAAGAAAATTTGCAGCCTACCTGTTTGTATTATATTTCTTTGCTGAGGATTTTCCCCTTGGAAAGGAGCCCATCCCACTAGTCTTCTGGAGCCAGGATGTGGGGGTGTGTGCAAATAGCAGGAGCTTGTGGAAGACCAAGATAGGTCTATGTGGGTGGGCAGGAAAGGTTTTTCCTAATAAGGTTTAAAGTTGAGAAAGAACGGAGCAAAGGTAGGGTTGAAGCTGCCTCTGCAAAGTACTAGCAGCATTTACAGCCTGTCATTTTAGGAAACAAGCTAGAGTCTGAATGCATAAGCATACTTGGGTCCAATTCACTGTAATGCTGGCCCTTGCAAGGTCCTTCTTCCTTGTGCTGAATGAATGTAACAACACTTCAATTCAGGTAGCACTTTATACCCATTTTATCCAGGTGTAAAGGCTAGGCAAGGTGTAAGGGATCTGTACGAAGTGCAGACAGGTGTGCAGGTCACACTGATGCATATCTAACTAAAATCTAGGCATTGTGTCATGCCAGGATCAGCCACAGAGATAAATGTCCAGTGCTCAAGCCAATCTTGAAAACAATAGGGATGTGCCCAAACAATATATGGCAGTGAATGTATTTTGGTAAAATATTTAAATGCTGTACTATGGACAGGTCAAGTTGTATTTTAATTCACATTAGCTGTGTAAGGTAGATCTAAAGGGACCCGAGGGTTCACCTTGATCAGCAGGGATCCTGGTTTTCTCTGTTTAAAAATCACAAATTCTCTGATGATAAAACCCCACAAATTCTCTGACTAAAAAACCCAAAATCCATGATTAAAATGAAATGCCACTAGATATATAGATAGATAGATAGATAGCAATCCAACACAATGTTTTATTGATACATTTACAATTTTAAAGCAATTTGGAAACTTACCAGCACCTCAGTCACTATAATAAAATAAAACCTGAATTCCTATACATTTTGATAGTTGATTTGGGTTATTTTATCATGAAAATCAGAGCTCCCCCTTCTCCCTTCATTCACCAGGACACAGGTCCAGGCACCTCACTCCCCAACCACAGCCCGCACCCCTGGTGGTCTCCACCCCCTCCCCCACTCAGCCCTGCCAGAGAGGGAACCCAGCTGCCAGGGCCATGGGGCCAGGGACCTGGGTCTTCAGCCTCTGGCCCCCTGCAGCAGCACTGAGCCCCACCTGCAGCCCGCAGGAGGCAGCAGCTGCTGCAGCAGAACAGAGCACAGAGCCCAGCTCCCCCTCCGCCATGGGCAACACAGCTGGAATGGAGCCTGTTGGCAGTGGGGGGGAACCTTTCTGCTGGGGGCTCGAGCTCCCCACCCTGCTGCCCTTCCCGCAGGGGCTCCATGACCAAGCAGGCAGGACCCAGCATGGCAGGGCAGAGTGGGGCCGGGTAGGGAAGCTCATTGCCATCACTGGGAGCTTTGCACCATCTGGGTGAGGTGCCTCCTGCCCACCTGGCAGCCGTAGGGGGTACAACTCCATGCCACCACTGTCACTGCTGCTGGACAGGCAGGGGACACAGTAGCAAGGAGGTTCCCCGCCTGACCCCGCTCTGTCCTGCCATGCTGTATCCCATCCTCTGGGCCATGGAGGCCCCGGAGGGAGGGAAGCAGGGCAGGGAGCCTGAACCCACAGTGAGCAACCTACACCCACCCCCACCCTATGCACAGATCTGGGGGGCACGTACTCCCCTTGGGAGTATCTGCAGCAGTGGGGAGCCAGCCCCACCCTCTCACCCCTCCGGCAAGCTGCCTGCAGCCCCATCCTACTCCCTGCCTGGGGCCCTGTGGCCATGCATTCCAGCCCTGGGCCCCAAGCCCCATGTACCGCCCCAGCAGGGCAGCAGCAGTGGCAGCAGCCCCAGCCCCAGTCCTGCTCAACTCATTCCCTCCTTCCCTGTGAGGGCCTCAATCCCCCTTTCCCTCTTCCCCCCACCAGACTTACCTGCAAGAGCTGCTCTCCAAGCTGCCTGGTGGCCATCTGCAGGCACATGCACATGGAGTCCCTTGCCTAACCACCCACCTGCTGCTCCCCACAACCCCTTGCCAGCTGGAACTCTGCCAGCCTGCAGAGAGCTCTGCAAAAGTGGAAAATCCATACTTTTCTGTTACAATGAAAAATCCACATTTTTCTTGGTTATAAGGGAAAATTCATATTCTTTCTATTTTTCTGTGGGAAACAGGAAATCTGGATCCCTGTTGATCAGCCAATATGCATTAGATACAAGCCATGTCTACATTTGGGGTTTGAAATGTGTTACCTAGCATTCTTATATAACAAAGGGCTTCGTCCATCTGTCTGTCTGGCTGTAATGCTCTTGGAGCACTCTGATTGGTTAGTGAAACAACCAATTAGAGTGCGGAGCCCCACCATGATAGTGGGGACAGAGGGGACAGAGTTGGGGGTGAAGCCAGTAGCGCTGGCCTCGACCCCCACTCTATCCCCGTCATCACGGTGGTGCTCCACCACCTCCGAGGAGCAAGGTTGGGGGCAGGGGGAGTCAAGGCCAATGGTGCGGTGGTGCAGCATGCTGGCAGAGTGGGGCAGAGGGAACAGTGGGGCAAACTCCCTTCCCTCCCAGTCCTGGGAGGCGGCAGCAGCGCTGGGTGGTGCATGGCAGCACTTCGTCCCCACCCGTACCGCCCCCCCATTATTCTTAATGAGCAATTGGCTGCCCATTTCATAAAACATGTCCTAGATCCCACTAGGTGATAGACAGGGATCCTTCTTTACACCTTGCATGATTATTTATAACTACGTAAAGAAGATACAAAAACACTTTCATCCCAATATGCTCTCCTCTCCTATAATGACTGCCTAATGCCTGAGGTAATGCATATTGAGGCACATAAGGAGTTATGGCCAAACTACTTTGCTGTAGTGGATGGAACTCTTATTTAGCCCACTGTTAATTTTGTCTAACTTTTCAACTGCAGCTCATTAAACTCTGCAAGATGAAAGCATAAATCTGAGAACAGAGGCCCAAGGCTTTTGCATTTAGAGCCTCGTAAATAAGAGCCATTTCTTTTTCTCTTTTGCCTCTGAATCAATCTATAAGGCCACCCTGGCCTGTTCCTTGCACAAGCTTTTTTGGTTTGTTTTTCTGGTAGGGGAGGAATGATCTGGAAATATCATCTGCAAAGGCCAGTTTAGGAGCCAGATTATCTGTAAAGCCAATGGAGCTACGCTGATTTAGAGCAGTTTAGAATCTGGCTACTTTGCAACAGCTAAAAGTAGGAGTCAGTGGGAGTTTAATCAACTGTGAGTGGATGATCAAATTCCAGACCCATTTAATAAACCTGTTTGCACTTGACCTTAACCATGGGCCTTGGTATATTAATTAAAGGCTCCCAATAACTAGGACACCACAGGATTTTCATTTTGAAAGGATGGGCAAACTCTTTTTCAAACAGTAATATATATCTCCATTTAACACCTCTTGTTTGAGGGCTGTTTTCTGGTCCCCTTGACAACAGGATGGAAAGATGGAAGATGTGCACCCCTCTCTTAAATATACGGATGTATATTTTGTCTGAGACTCCTCTCCCTTCCCAAATTATCAATGTAAGAGAATCCAGGCCTGGCCATAGTGTGACTTTCGATCAAATTTAAACATTAAATGATGTGACAGACCCAAAGTATCTCAATTCATTATCCTGGACACTATTCCATCACATAGCACTACCTTCCACTAAGAATGGGACTACAGTACCGAAAAAATTTATGTTATCCCATTTTACCTGGGCTGATACTTTGCAAAGCCATGCAGGAAATCACAGTTAGATTCACTGTCTCAGTGAAGTGGCTAGGAGTATTGTAAGAGCAGCATATGCAACCACTGGCACAGAGGAAGGAGTATTTTTGCACTGCTCTGCAGCAATTGATTGAGAAATGGACTGCCAGGCTCACTAGGGAGACATCCAGAATGAGCGTGACAGCATCACAGAGATCATGGATCATGTGTGGTTTGTCTCGGGTGTGAGTTGGGAAATTGCCTCATCAATGACCCCACATTAAGATTCATGAAAGACCTTTCAAAATGGGTGTGTGAATCTAGTACCATATTCCTCTGCCTTGTGGAGAGTGAGACTCAAGACTATAGCACATATTGATACTCATAGGCCTCATCCACACACATCAGTGTGGACGTTTGTTTCCCCAGGGGCAAGAACCAGTGGCACACCTTGTGCTACTGCTACTAGTTGCCAGGGAAAACCCCTGCCATTTACCCTCTGCTTGGGGTCCTAGGGAGCTGCGCTCCTGTAGCTGGGAGCCTGGCCAGCAGCCAGATCATGGCTCCAGCAGACCAGGCTCTGGTTTTGGGCAGCACATGCTGCTACCACGAGCGCTGCCCCATTTTTTTAAAGCAGTTTTTTTAGACCCCATGATCCCCCAGGATCAAAAAATCCACCTGCACTACAAGGTAGCAGCACAGGGAGTGCTTGCATATGCAGTGTGTAGCAGACAGGTCTGCAGTGCCACATGCCGCATTTCCACACTCATCTGGGCACAGCCATAGTGTCAAAGACCATACCTGTACTACAAGACAACTTCTTTTTAAAGATCTTCCTTCATTCAAAAATTAAAGGCTCTTTCCCAGATACCGCTGAGAGAAATTCAGGACAAATTTTTCATCAGCATTCCTAACAGCTCAAAATGCAGTTTGCTTTAGCCTTGCTCATAGCTCTTGGTATTCACAAACGTCAGGGAAAATGAATCTTGACTCCTGCTAATATTCATTCAGTAGTGCGTGCTTTAGCAATGAAATTCTACAAACAGAGTGTTCCCTAAAGAACACCTTTCCAATCAGACCTGCAGAAGAGAGTCGCTCCCCTTTATATCCTCTGTTTCTAAAACGTAAGGGTCCTTTTGTCAATGCCACTACCACCGCATATACTGCAAGAGATGTCTCCTTAACAATCGTGTACATTGACCCCAGGATCATGTAAGTTGCTCCCTTCAAGCTTATCTCAAAAATGGGAGGTTGCAACTGTGAACCGGGTTCCAGTGTGAATGGCCCATTGCTAGAGCTTGTGGAGAGGATGCAGTTTTCCTTCTTTTATTGTACCAAAGTGAATGAAGTAGTAGAGAAGCAGAGAGTGCAAGAAGAATCCTGCTGCTCTAGGTCAGGTGTTTTCAACCTTTTTTAATTAGTGTACCCCCAGTGGCCCCCTTTTTAATAAGTGTATCCCCAGGGGAGGGGGTGGCAAGCAGCCGGACATAGAGCAGGAGGTGGTAAGCAGCCAGATGCAGAGCAGGGACATGGCAAGTGGCAAAGCAGTGGTAATGCAGCACCTATGCAGCCCTGCTCTCATCCCCCTTGGCCCTGCTCCTTTGAGGCAGCAATGCGGGATTGCAGCACTCTGTCCCTGCAAACCCTCATGTAGCCCCTGGGACCTTTCAAAGGACCCCCAGGGGTATGCGTACCCCCCGTTGACAACCCTTGCTCTATGTGATAGGCAACCATTCAAATCTTTTAAAGAGGGAAAAATAAGTACATGGATATGGTTGAAGAGGGCAGCTTTCTAACGTCTCAGAACATGCTTGAGAATCTTTGGCTGGTGGAGCAAGTTCTGATTGGATGGCCCTTGCGCTAAGGTTGATCTGCAGCGATTGCAATTTGCCGCAGTGTTTTGCAGTGCTGTAACTGAATCTACTGTTACTTCATCATCATCCATAAATCCAGCTGGAGCTGGGCCCATAAATAGTTACACTGCAGTATGCAACGGCATACAGAACTAGAACAAATGTTTCGCATAGCGGCTGTTGGCTCTAATCGGGTTAATTGAAGACGCTATCATATTTCCAGCATTTGGCTTAGTTTTATTATAGCCACCAAGCACCCTTGCTTGAGGCATGCTTTCCATCATTAAGAGGGGAGACTGCAGCATCACTGAATAGCTTTCTTGAAGCACAGAGGAATGTGGCCTTTTCTAATCATCCAGGACCTCTTCTGATCACCATGAGTTTTCAAAGATGATGACCAATAGCTCTGCAATCATATCAGCCCACTCTCTTAACACCTTTCATAGATTCATAGATTATAGAGTTGGAAGGGACCACAAAGGACCATCGTGTCTGACCCCCTGCCCCTGGCAGGAAAGGTTACTGAGGTCAGGTGACCCCAGCCAGGTGACCCAGCCTCCTCTTGAAGACCTCCAAGTTAGGTGATAATACTACATCTCTTGGAAGCCCATTCCAGATTCTGGCCACCCTTACTATAAACAATTTCTTCCTAATAGCTAACCTAAATCTACTTTCTACTAGACTGCACCTTCGGGTGCATCCTATTCAGCCCCATGGACTTGTACATATCCAGCTTTTCTAGGTAGCCCCTAACCTGTTCTTTCACCAATGTTGCCTGCTCACTTCCTCCTGACCTTGCCTGTGATGCATCTTATTTCTCCTGTGTTCAACGGCTCCCAAAGACAGAAAAGTACAGGGGTCACATGTCAAGTTTTAGGAGTGACAGAAAAGTAAACAAATATGTAAACGGAAAACAGGTAGAACCAGCCCAAGTGAGGGCCAGATCAGACTAGACTGTTCAGTCAGTGCCACAGAGCTCTGGATCCATATCTGGGTATAAACTTATACAGAGTCTGGAGATTTCCCACTCTACCGTTTTTGGCTGAGCCCATTTCAGGGATACTGGAAAAGCCAGGCCTGATGGTCAGATCCAGGCCTGGAGACCACTATTCCCAAGTTTTGGGAGTGTATGGATCTAACAGTTGAATTTGGGTCCCCTTTAAAATAAGTGTGCGTCTTCCAGCTTCCTTTATAGTTGTAATAATGACATCTTCCTTTGTTTTTCATCAGCAATAATCTGATTTGTTCTAATAAACTACTTAGCCTTCAACTGCTTAGTCTATGCACTTAAATATTGAATTATTGTCTTGTAAAACAGAGGGGCAATGACACTAGCACTCACTTGCAATATCCTTGATTTGTGAGAAGAGACATCAGCAAAAGAATAAAAGTCTTTCCTAATAGCAAGAGGAAAAGTAGCTAACTGTGCATTTTCTTTTCTCCCTATATTCTCCCTAAGATGCTACAAAGGCAGCTTCACTCCTGTGACTTGGTTAGCTGTAGTTCGCTGCAAGTTTGATTTGTCAGCTGATGAACTGCTGTAGAAGTAGAAGTGGGGCCAAAGGTTCACCTACATCCACGTCTACCAACCCCAACCTGTACAATGGTTGTTCTCTCATATGAGTTCTAGCAAACCATGTAGGCAACTGTGGAAATTAGCTCTCAGCCTTTAATCAGCACAGAACTGAATTTTCCTGACTGCAAAAACAGTAAAATCCATCCTGCAGCAAACTAAAATACATCAAGTGAAGCACAAAAAAACTGCACACAAGCTAAACTTTAATAACAGTTATGTAGCTACAATGACTACTTATAGTGCACACGCTGCCTGAAGAGCACAGTCTGTTGGCTATTAGCCCTTACAAAGGAGACAGGCTTCCAAAACTTTCCAGCAGGTTATTTATCCACTAAAAAGGTCAGTAGACTGCATGAAAACCAAGTAATAATGAAACACACCGCATTTATTGGCCAGACTGCAGCAGAAGAATTAAAAGCAGCAGGATTTTCTTAGCCATCAAACCCAACCCCAGGCTAAGCACCATAAGAGATATTCTAGTTGTGCTAAAACCATGGCAGTAGCCTTTAGATATGGCTGGAAGAGGACTATCATGTATAAGCAGAAACTCAAGAATCCTAAACAGGAGCTGAGATGATGGAAAGAGGAAAATTGGACTGGCAGTTGTAGGACCCATAGTAAGGAAAAAAGCTACAAAATAGCATGAACAAATAGAAAGTGAAGACCAGGAGAAATAAGCAATGCACCATCTCCTCGGACCTCCATAAAGGAAGCTGAAGGGCACACAGTGAACCAGCAACTACCATTGTCTAAGGGAACAAAAACCCAGAAAGGATGTCAGGATCCTCCTCTTATATTCTAACCCTGGCTGTGCCATTGACTTAGCATGTAGCCTGGAGCAAGCATTCTACTTTGGAGTGGAGTGATAAGTATTGTCCTGTCTATCACATAGGACCGTTTACTTACAAATATTTCTATGTAATGGCAGCGTTCAAAGGTCCACTTTGGGATGAAGGCCCCATTCTGCTGGTGCTATACACATACAAAAAACACAACAGCTGCTCTGCAGAGCTTAGTATCTAAAGATGATGCAAGGACACATTGGCCATGTCTACCCGAGACACTGACTGCATACCCAAGTGCTAAATGACTGCGCAGTAACTACCATTATTGTGCAGCAGCATCCTTGCACAGCTTTGTAGTGATGCTGACTATGCAGTAGCTTGTTACTACTGTGCAGTAGTGTTGCATCACAGTTCATGTAGACACAGCCATTAACTAGCTAATTTAAGTGCCACTTTTGAGTGCTCAGTACCATTATCACATCCATACATTTCCTCCACATAATTCCCTATACTTCCTTCCTTGTCCTGTCTGCCACACCTATACCTACTGTCTCTGCATTTATCCTCTTCAGATTGTTGTCTTCTGTTGTTTTCCTGTGTTCTTCTGCCCTGACACTGCAACTACTTACACCCACAAGTAATTTTATACATGAGAGCTGTCCCATAAGACTTCAGATAGAGCGAAGTGAGGCCGGAGACAGATGCTTCCGACAACCCAATCCACAATAGCAGAGATTTTCAAGAGAGGTGTTATCTGAGAATGTTCAACTTAATGGGATCCCATTTTCAGTGTGCGTGTTCAGCAGTTCCTAAAAAGACAGGCTCAAGCTGTGTGTTCCATATCACTTGTGACTTCTGAAATCCTTGGCCATTAAACAATAATTCCCCCCTTCATTGCAGATGCAAAAAATGAGTGAGAACCTAGGCAGTTGCTACACTCCAAATTACAGTGTACATAGGGGAAAAGCAACCCTAAGTCACTGAGCCTGCCAGCAACACATTCCTTCTGATAGATACCTTATCCTGAGATATCCCATCACCACCATTTTGTTTGCGCGTTCACTTTCTCTGTCTAATTCAGAGATGCTGCTGAAACAAGAATATGGCATGCTTTATCTCAGGGAACAGAGAAGAAACAGACTGAGAAAAGAGTAGTTCAAAACCATTCTCCTACTTTGTGCTTTAAAATCCAGACAAGTAGCTTTTGTCCTTTCCTTTGAAGATACAGTACAGTAGAACAAGACACACTGTTAGAGCTAATTACAGAAATGTCAGTTTTGAGCGCTGCTGTGGAATAAATTCCGCAATTAGATTATACTGGGTTTTTTTGTTCCAGAGGCGCTTTTTAGTATTCATCACCCTCAGGTTTCAGAGCAAATATGCATGTCAGGATAAGCTTCATACTGTGTATAAAATGTTAATGCGCAAAGCAAGACTAGGAGACTGGACCATATTTCATCAGGTAAATATGATATTATTAATAACAATAATATGGAAAAGGCATTGTGGATATTATTATTTAAACCTTTTCATAATTGAAAATAAACATTCTATCTTGATAAAAATAATCAAAGTGATGAGAACAGATAGAATTCTAGGAACTAAATATAAGTCAGGGTAATTTTTATTAACCTAGAAAAAATACACAGCAGCGAGACGTATAGCTTTGTTATCAGATAACATCCTGATTCAGCAAAGCAACCAAGTACCTGGGTGTTTTTTACATGATTTAGGAGCCTAAATCCTCATAAATTGTTATGAGACTTAGGCTCTCAAGTGACTTAAGATTCTAAAGGAGAGATATTTCAAATGCCCAAATGGGAGGTAGGGAGCACACTCCTATTCACTTTCGCTGGGCACTGGGTGCCTGGCTGCCTTTTATGCCTTGGAAAATCTATTCCAAGATGCTTAGGGTACATCTACACTAGGGGTCAGCCCTCTATAAACTGGCCCATGATATAAGATGCAAATCTCTCCTACCCAGAGCACCCAGCTTCTTACACTTACCCTCGCTACTGATCCCCAACCCCTCTGCAGTGAGGGTAAGCACAAATATGATGGAGAAGCAGGCGTTACAGTGGCAGGAAGCACTGCACAGAGAATGGATGGAACAGCACAGCTCTGTGTTACTGACCCACTGTGCCAGATTGGATTTTTGTTGGTCAGACTGAATCTCTTCATGGACTGGATCCAGCCCTCAGGCCAGGAGTGGGCAAAATGCAGCCCAGGGGCCAGATGCAACCCGCCAAGCCATGCTATCCGGCCCATGGGGCCCCTAAAAAATTTAGAAAATTAATATTAATCTGCCCTGGACTGCCTGTCATGCAGCCCTCGATGGCTTGCCAAAACTCAGTAAGCGGCCCTCTGCCTAAAATAATTGCCCACCCCTGCACCAGGCCATAGGTTGCCAAACCCTGAACACTGTTTTTCTTGTGTTTCCAGGGGTACCACTCAAGAGTGGCCCCACCTACCTGCTTCCACTCCACACATACCCCAACCCTGGAAATAAACCAGCTGAGGATGCACTCCAGCTGTCACTCTCAAGATCTAATAGCAGTAATTGAAGGTCACCCTCAGTGTATCTTCCCTGCCTCATTACGAGGGCTGGTGCATGTGGAGCAATAATTTGCAGGTACGTGGCCAGATCTAGAATTTTAAAAAGGAAGGTGAAGATGGCTTGGTACATCATCACATATAATATGAAGCATTCTTCTCCAATTAAAAGAAATAAGAAAGAAACTTTACTAATATGCTAGGGCCTAGGGCTATATTATTTAGCTTAAGATTGAAACAAAAACAAATATAATGTTATTGGAATGTGCATTGATTTCCTATATTAAGCATAAAAAAACACAGCAAACAAGGCAAAAATAATCAAAAGTTGCTGTTTCATTAGTCTTACAATTATTAGAATTAAATGTACCTCTTTTATATAGATTCCTAAAACAAAATACAGCCTTCTTAGGTGTTTTGACAATGTATGCAACCTTTTACTGAGTGTTATTTCCATGCATGAGTTAATGTTTCCACACCTGAGTTAATGTTTTAGCTAGAGCTAAAAATAGTCCGCAAGGCTGTGAAATACAAGATGCTAACAGACAGCAAAATTGCAGAAGAAAGGGTAGTTTGATCAGTAGAACATCAAGACGATTAAAAAGGAGAGAGGGCATTTAACAACTGTGGAGTGAAGAGAGATTAGCAGGAATCAGGCTTATTATAATGAGCCATTAAGTCAACTGACTCCCTCAGTGCTGCCTGAACAGAAATGCCATGGCTACTGCGGGGCAATTGGTTTTAAACTTTGGGTGGAACAGTAATCAAAGGGGGTACAACCACAAAACTATAGGTAAAATAAAACTTGAGCTTGCCAGATTTTTTAGGATTTAAAGTTAGTTGTTAGTTCTGAGTACTCTAGCCACAACCCAGCATTGGTTTGTTTGAAATTATTTACCAGATCTGCAAGTGTTTAAGTTAGGCATTAAGGAAGAGAAAACAGTTTCAGGTGACAAACCAAATATCAGGTGACCAAGCATACAATACAAATAATGACTAGTCAAAGCAAACAACCTCTAAACTGAAAATGATTGGACCAAATGGCTCTGAAAATTCTTGCAAACAACAGCTATGTGGCGGGGGGGTATTGCAAGCACTAAGTAATGTTATTAATTCCAACTCTTGCACTCGCAACGCCTGCTGACTAATGGCCATATTTTAACCTTTGCCACTTAACTTACATGAAACTATAAACTGCTTATTTACTCAAATATAAGATGACCCCCTGATTATTTAATTGTATATAGGACATTTTATAAATTTGTTCTAATTTTCCAGGTATAATATCTTATTGGAAGGCTATCTTGAATCCCATCCCCTCTCCCCACTGAGATGGCAGAGAAAGCAGTGGCTGAGTAGGCGGTGTTCAGGTGGTCTTCTTCCCCCTGCAGCCTTCCTGCCCCCCAGCACCTCCCCACCTCCATTTCCCCACAGTCTCTGCCCCTCCCTCACTCCCCCAGTCCCTACCTCTTCTCCCCCTGCTCCCCAGTCTCTGCTCTTCCTGTCTCCAGCCTAACTATCAGATGCTGCTCAGGCTGCTCTCTCTCAGAGCACAGTATGTGAAAGCTCAGCCCTTGTCTGGCCATGAAGCAGTATTGGAGCTGTTGACTTGATGGGCACGGGAAAGATTTCCATGTGCTCCATGCCCAGGAGAGACTCCAACCCAAGCAAGAGCTGGGCTGTGCCTGACAATGAGGGAGAAGGAAGTTGCAGGGTGGGAGACACAGAAGGCTGCTGGGGGTGCCACTCTGGCTCCAATATGGGCTGAGGGCCAGATTCAGAGCCGCAGCAACCACTTAATCCCCCCTCTGTTTCATATGTGAATATCAGATGAGCAGTATTTTCCCCCATGCGGATTGTGGGGGAAAAACCTCATTTTGTAGTTGAGTAAATATGTTAATATAACACCGAAGAGATTACAAAGACTGAGGAAGCTTCTCTGTAATGGTTCCCCAGTACAAGGGTGACCATCTGAACGTATTGCATGTGACTTGCAAAATATTACCCTAATTTTGCTACCTTGGGATGATGTGAGAACCCGTTATAAAACTGAAAGAGCAAGCAAACAAAGATAATTAATGTTTCATTTCATGAAGCCACTACAGATATTTCTGAGCTTCCCTTTGGTGGTAACCCTAACCACTTCCATAAACTGTCATAAGTCTCTGGGTGTATCAGCTTTGGCGCCATCAGATATTGGACAGCATTTTGCACCTTGCCTTGACAGAGGTTTAATAAGCAGAAGAAAAATTCTGCGTTGAATACTTAAGCAAAAATGTTACATTTTAACGCTTCCCCAATGAGATTTTTGACTGTAATCAACACAGTCCATGCTCTCAGGCAGCCCCTCACTATGCCAGGTCTTGTACATAATATGGAAAATAGCAACTTTTATTTTAATTACGAAAATATTAAATGTGAACAAAGATGTAGCTTGTAATTAACTCTAAGTGAAGGATACAAGTCACTTCTACCCTGGCTAGAGATTCTTTCAACACCTATGCTTTGACATATTGCCTGACTGAGATTTTTGGAGCTTTCTCATACAGCTGCTGTACATCTTTTGCTAACAGCCTCTGATCTCATCATAGGTCATATGAGAAGCAAAATAGCATACTTAAGTTACATCATGTCACTTGACTCCCTATTGCTAAATAAGGGTCTTAGGGCATTGCAGCCAGCCATTTAAAGAAAGCTAAGAGATCTCCTTGAAGGAGACAAGAGGGAGTTAAGAGAAACAAGGAAAGAAAATGTTAAAAATATAATTTATTTTTATTCCCCCAAAAATGAAATTTTGCACTTGATATGTGTAAAGTCTTCCATCTGAAGATTTCAAGGTTAGCAGTAAATGTTAATTCTCATAACATACATGTCAAGTGAGATTGTTATTATAAGCATCACTTACTTGGGCAAACTGTCATAAAAAATGTAAGTAGCTTGGCCAACATCACATAGTGAGTCAGTGGCAGGGCAGAAACTAGAGCCCCTCAGTTCTACCACTTTGTTTCCTACCCTGGGCACTGGGCAACACTTGTAGAGCTGCAACCTTTGGTGCCCCAACCCAACAAATGCCCTGCCTTGACTGAGACTACAAAGCTTCCCCTCTCCATGTCAGTATAAAAGCAACTGCTCTTCCTTGCATGACATGTCACCCTTCCACTCTTGGTGCCCTGGTTGACTAGAGAAGAGCAAGGAAATCCCACCCCTGCCTTTTTTCTGACAACCTGCTTCTTCTTGGAGGAGAGGCATGTCATTTCAGATTAGGAGCTCCACCTTGCCCAAACTGGGATAAGCAATTAGTTGCAAAACAGCTGGTATGCTCTGGATAGAGACCACGCTTTGATAAAAAGGCATGGCTTGGTCACACAGCATGTGCTGCTGCTGTTGTTGAAGGAAGCAACCTCAAAGAGAGCTGAATCGGGTAGCAGGCTCCTGGCACAGCCACAGAGAGTAAGGATAAGCAGCTTAGTGCCAGTGATGGAGCAATGACCAGGAGTTGGCATACAATCACGGAACATCTCTCCACACATACAGAATGAGCCCGGATCTCCTGACCTTCAGAATAAATAATCTCTCTATACATTAACTTCTGTCTTTCCCAGAACTACCCTATAGATAATGAACAAATAAATAAAGAAGACAGAAAATATTAACCAAGTATACACTCACAGTGTTGTTACCTGAGGAAGAGACAGACAATAGTATTTAAACATGTTCTTTGCTTTATGCATATGTGTGTGTGCTCACATGATATTGGGTGTCTCTGAAATACCTCAGCACAACTTTCCAAGGCTTTGGCATGGCGGGTGCTAACTTCAAGCCCTGTGTATTCTACTTAGATGCTTAGAGGAGTTTATCAGCTGCGCAGACAGGCATTTATTAACAAGTACATGGAACTGGTGATTATAAAGCGGAAAGGACCACACAGGCATTTTTTTTCAGAGAATAACATCCCTAAGAATCTGATCTTAAGTGTACCAAAATAAATTGGAACCTCAGTCATAAGGAAAGGTTTGCTATAATCAAAACGTCAATACACATCTTGCAAAAGCTGAAGCATTTCATTTGTTCTTGAAGCATCCTTGCCTTGAAAGTAGGTTTTAATGTATGTGTACAGCTGTACCTACATGCATACTCAAAATGTTCTAACGTAGCAAAATGTCAGGCATAATACTGCAATACTTTGTATTCAAGCTGTAATTCACTACGGTGTAGCTAGGAACGTCTGTCTGTCTTGAAAGTTCCTGATGTGCAGTGATAAGCAAATGTATGGCATACATGTGGCAGACCTAGTATTTTCAATGAACGAGAGAGGCAGAAAAGTACATTCGCAAAGTCTGACGTGACTCTCCTAGCTTTGGGTTCTAAAGGTTGTCAGTACCACTGTCACTGCAAAGATGACTGGCAGACTGCAGGAGAGGAAGCAGGGTTAGATGGTAATGATTACAGGTCTACTCAAGTCACAATTTTGCAGAAACCATGAAATTCAGGATTGTCCATGAAATCAACTTTAAAAATATTAATAAAAATAAAATGCTAGCTCCCCAGTGGCAGCCAGTGGTCCTTGTTGCCATGGCCTGGCCTCACAGCTGGACGGGGGGAAGAAGACACCAGCTGGCAGGACAGCACCAAGGGCAGCAGAAAAGATGTCAGGTGCCCCTTTGTCCCTCCACCCTGACTGAGGGCTCTCTGCCAATCAGTGCTGAGGGGTGGGGCCAGCAGAGCACATCAGGGAAATATCCGCAAAATTTGCTCTTTATGCCACGACCAACCCATGAAAATTTTTTAGTCTCACAGCAATTTAAACAGGTCCCTAGTAATGACCCTGAATTTCCCTGGAGCTCCCTAGACGGCATCACAAACAAAGAATATGTTCCCTGAATTTTTAGAGACCTTGGGCCAGACCTTCAACTGGTTCAAATCACCACTGACTTTAACACAGCTCTGACAATTTATACCAACCAAAGATCAGTTTCTTAGATTCTCATTTGATTCACATTTGTGGGGGGGGCTCTGTTTTTTGAAAAAAAGAGAATAAGAGATTGAAATGCACCATAAGTCACGCTGAAACTTTCCAGGCTGTGTAGGTATTTGGGGACTCTGTGCTATTTACTTAGCTATCCTTTAATGCCCTTTCCAATTCTGAAGTCATTTCATCTTCCAAAAGATTATTGAAATGGGACCTGAGAAAGACACAGTTCATTTAAATGAACAGTAATATAATTCTTTCGTTACACATTCCAGGAAGGAGACAGGAGGGGGAGGCAGCGAATCTCTACAGCTGGTGCACAGGTTGTGGGGCACTGAACTACAAGAATTCTAATCGCCCAAAGTAGCACCAGGGGGATTTTAATATATACAGTGTGAGCAAGTGTGCTGGGATTAGCATCTTGTGCAGTGCTTAATCTTTACATTTAAAACCATGTAGTGAGGACCATCCCACAGGACCTGTCAGCTAATATGTTCCTCTGTAAAGAAATCCTGCCTGATGAGAATCAATGCATGTGTTGTGTCTTGACTACAGACCTTGCTAAAGGAACTACTCTGAACAGGTGCAGGGGGAAGTTGCTCTCGCAAATCCTTCCAGTTACATTTGACCAGTCACTTGCATTCCGTCGTCTCAGCGGTGTTATCAACTATAAACTAATGTTTGTGTGATCAAAAATCGCCTTTGCTGGAGATTCAAACGGTATTGAATGCCATACACAGGATGGTGCAAAATGACCGGAAAAGCATGTGAACAATTTGATTTTTTTTTCCCACAGCTATAGGGGGCTGTGAAGTTTCTGTGAGGGCTGAATATCAGGTGAAGTAGGCACTTGATTGTTCTATGAGTGCAAAGAGTCAAATATATCTTTAGGAAGCTATTTGTCTTCATGATTTGAAAGAGGAAGGGAGACTAAGGTGCTAGAGAAGTCTCTGAGGAATGTCTCAGATGTCTCACTGGGTGGTTGCTTGGAGACATGGATATCACTCTGGAACAAAATTAGAAAACCTTGAACTGGAGGGCAAGAAGGCACATGTGCAAAGTCAGCCATGGGCTATATGTAGAGCAACAGTTGGTGCTCTCCCCCCTCTCCATGGACACAACAGACTCTTTTTTTAACTCTTCTCAAACCTCACATTTGGAATTAAGGACAATTCTCTCTCAGTTTTACTTTTAGTAGTCAAATTTTCACACCATTGGGCCTTTTTCTCTCTCTCTCTCAGTATTTAAGTATTCATCCCTTTGCCCCTTCTCTACTTCACATGTACTTCAGTCTACACTACCTTTGGTACTTGTAATTATTGTTACCATGCTGCTTTGACTACAGCCCAGCCATCAGATATCCTATGAAAGTGGTTAGAACTAAATGGCAGTGTTCTCCCCCCAAGGCACATATTGTCCATTCAAATATTCCTGCTAAAAATTCACCTTTGCCGTCTGAGATGTAGACCCTTTTCAAACCCCACCTCCAGCTTTTCCTTAAATTTTACGTCTACCTCAGTCTTCTTGTCACAGCCTTCCAAACGGTACAGAATTCTGCCCCCTCCTACACATACGTCTTCATTTCATGTCCCAGCACTCCTTGCTCAAGATGTCTGTCTGTGATGTCAACTTTGATGATCTGTCAGGTTTTTCTGTAACCATTTCCACACCTTCTATCAATTTCCACCCTACATACAAAAATGCTTTCCTGCAGACATCTGCAAACTAGCCCATTATCTTCACTTTCTAAGGCTCATATCTCTTGTGCTGCTTATAAGAAATCCAGCTAATTTACAATGACTCAAGTACACAGATGCATGTGTATAAAACCTCTTTTAGCTAAGATTAACCAAATGTGAGCTTAACTACTATAATTTCACTTAATTCTGTGTCTCTTCTTCACAAATTATAACTGTTTGTAATGCAAGAATGCAAATGGTAAGGATACAAGGATTTCTTAGGGTGATATCTTTTATGGGACCAACTCTGTACCTCAGATAGAGTTAGACAAACCTCCAAATGCAAGACATTTTTTATCAGGTCTGAGCAGTGACGGCCAACTCAGCATGGTGAAAAAAAAAGTTGTAAGGGAGGAGAGAAATTTCCAGGGGTAGCAAACAAACCACAGAAGAAAAGAAGCTAAAGATTATGAAGTCATTTGAGTAGGTCCTGTACCCCCTTTTCCCTACAGAAGGTTTCAGCAATATCTACAATCATTAAGTGCTATGCTAAGGCGTGCTGCAGAATACTGGATAGAATTGAACTCTTGAGAAAATGTACTGGCTTTGGCTTTATATTCTATGTTCCCAAAATTGGTTTGAAACATATAAGAGCATGGGAATCCCCAGACCGGATCGGAACAGCAATCCGACAAGTCCAGTGTACTTTCAGAGAAAAAGATGCTTCGAAGGATGGCACAAGAAACCCTGCTGTAGGCAGAGATAGGATGGGTACAACCTGTTTTTTAGTAGATGGAGATTGGCTTCAAAGATACAGCACATTATTAAATAATCTTTTGAAAATGTTATTAATTATGATAGCAACATATTCTTTTTGTCTATGTAAATATCCATTCCCTTTTTTAGTCTTGTTAAGTTCTTGGCCTCAACTGCTTCCTGTAGCAGTGAGTTCCAATGTCTAACTACTTGTATTGTGAACACCTATTTCCTTTTCTTGATTTTGAAGTTCCTACAGTTCAATTTATTTAAGTCAAAGGGAAAAGTAGAACTGGAAGGAAACTTTAGAGATTATTTAATCCATTTCCTTGATAAAAGGGAGGATTACCTCTACCTAAAGTATCCCAAGACAAATATTTGACTAACCTATATTTAAAAAAATATCAGTGATGGAGATTCCACTACCTCTCTAGCAATATATTCAAGTACTTAACCATTCTCAAAGTTAAATTTCCCCTTGTTCTTGTGTTATGAGATCAGGAAGACAAGTTTCTGATCTAACTCTATTTAATTTGTTTTTATATATTATTACTATGTACCCATTTATGTATCAAATAATGTTGATTTTTTTGCAATGTGAACTGTTCCAAATAGATCTTACTGGTCTTTAAAACTCTCCAAACTGTACAAATATTGCATATATAAATAGTGCTGGAGTTATATTGTAGCTGTGATGGTGTAGGAAATATGTGAAGGCAAGAATTTTTGTGAGTGATACCTTTTATTGGACCAACTATATTGCATTCAAATGCTTGTTTGAGTCTATCACAACTATGCAGTTGGTCTAACAAAAGACATTACTCACAAAAATACAGGTATAGATATATTTTTCTCCACTGCTGAATTACAACCCCCTGATCTTCTGGAAAAGGACATGGAATATGGCACAGGACAACAGTTTAGGACAAGAGAGAAAGAAGTCAGTTGAAATTATATGGAGGACACATAATTATTGAATTTTGGTTTGGAGTAGGAGGGCTGTTCTTGTAATATAAGTACCGTGAGAATTTTTTATAACTTTAATATATTCAACAGATCAGTATTTTTCATCTCATCTGAAAGACAGCATCTGTAGCCACGTTATGACCCCTACCACACTCTTGGTATACTAGATAGGTAGGTAAATAAATGTTCTTTTTTGCTCACCAGTGTTACTTCCAGCAGTACCAAAGTCATTCTCCTAAGATAGCATCTCCCTGAGAAGCATCATGGGGCACATCTACATGAGACATGTTACTGTGCACTAGCATAGTTTACTGTGCAGTAAGTGTGCACATCTATATATGCGTGCACTTTCTAAGCAGTAAAAGCTTTATAATCCCACTTAAATTTGCTACCTGCAAATGCAAGTAGCAAATTTAATCAGGATTAGTTACTGCACAGTAACATATGTAAAGACATGACCTGGGAGCAAGTTTGCCCAGTCATAAGGGGGTTGGCCATAGGCCAGCCCCAGAGGTCTGGGCTAGGAGCCTCTCCTGTCCCATGGCTGGGCTGCTTCTATGATAGCGTCTACATGTAGGTTTTAAAAGCCTGCAGACATTTTGAGCACTGGGGCACACTCAACATGGATCCTAAGGGTACCCCAGGCCCTGTGTGTCCCCCTGGGCAGGCTACAAGTTACCTGTGCCTGCCTATCTGCACCCAGCACTGTTGCTTGGCACCATACTGCCGTGTGGCTGCCAGGGCAGTGCCATTGAGGCGTGAAGTGTGCTGTAGGGTGTGGTAGTCTCCAGCCAGGCCTGTCCACGCACAGGGCCAGCTGCAGGTAGCTTTTGGCCAGCAGAGCAAGTGCCACCTATTTGCAGCCTGCCCTGCACCTGCAGGTGCTGCAGAGCACTGCCTCTGCTGTGCAGCTGACTGTCCTGTGCCATGGCCCCGCACTAAGCACTGCTGGCAGCTGTCCAAGGCCAGCAGCTCAGGGACAACCACAAGGGGGTCCAGAGAGCTGGTGCAGGACCCACCATGGCCTCCATCATGTCCACAGATGTGCCCATGTCCATGCCTATGCCCTCCAGCTAAGGCCCCAACTGGACCAAGGAGGAGACTGGCAACCTTGTGGCACTGTGGGGTGAGACAGAGGTGCAGCGCCAGTTTGAGCAGGGTGGCTCCAACATCCATATTTATGAGGGACTGTCAGGCCAAATGCAGGAACAAAGGCACAACCAGTAGGCTCAGCAGTGCCACATAAAGGTCAAGGCCTTGCAGGCACAGTGGGTTTCCATGACCAACCACAATCATTGGTCTGGCTGTGCCCACAAATCCATGCCCTTTATGCAGTAACTGACAGCCATTCTTGTGCCCCAGGACCCAAGGTCCCAGCTTGGGTGGCCTGCCCAAGCCCCTGCCCCAGCCTAGCACTGCTGGTAACACTTCACCAGGGGAGGCCCCCTTGGGCATCCAGTGGCCTGTTTCATCCAGCTCCCTGGCATCAGTTTCCACCAGTAGCTCAGGGAGCCCTGGCCAGTGCCTACCTCGCAAGCTCCACAACCCCAAAGCCAACCACAAGGTGAGGCTGGCCATGATGCCGCCAGCTACCAGCAGTGCCAGCTTCTTTCCGGGGGGGCCCTCAGCTGGGCACCTGCACATCATGCCCTGTGGTCTGAAGACACTGGCCACAGCCACATGCTGTTGCCAGCAGGGAGGACCATGCCGAGCCACCTGCCATGCCAGACGCAGCCACATGGTAAGCCCTGTACTGGGGGCAGGGCCCTCCCTGCCCTGGCTCTGGCCCCAGTTCCAGCCCCTGCCCCTGTCCCTCCCTGCCTGGGCTGACCACAATCCCCTGGCCTCGGGTTCCCCACCACAGCACATAGAGAGGCAGGAGACTTTGCTAAACCTTATTGTGCTCAATAAGGGGGGAGCCCATGCCCCAGCAGTCAGGCAGCCACAGGCCTCTCACATGCCGAGGAATGCGTTGATGCTGGCGGCAATGTCCTCCTCAGTAGCAGGGGGCAGGGACATGTACTGCAGCCCCAAGTAGTCCTCCAGGCAGTGGCAGAGGTTGTGGGGCAGCCCAGGTTTGCCCCCTGCATTGTTGTAGCTCACAGTCCTGTACCAGGAGCACAAATTCCTGGGGTACCATGAGGCTCAGCAGCAGCAGAGTGTAGTGGGTCAGGCACCACTCGGTCCATGCAAACATCTCATTGTGTACTGCCCAGGACACACATAGCAGGGGCACACTCAGAGCACAGTGGTGGCATGGCAGGGGGCTGGCCCTGGGGCACCTCTCCAGAGAGGACCCCAGGAGTGGGGGGAGAAGCTTGGGCCACTCCTCATCCCAGTTGTGTGGAAACCTTGCATCTCCTGAGCGCAGACACCATGAGCTAGGTGGCAGTGCAGCAGAGCAATTGGCCTGCAAGAGGAGAGGGGGCAATGGCATCTGGATCCATGGCAGCGGGTGCTTCCAAGAGCCTGGCCTGTCCCACCCTGGGTATAGGGCACAGGAGGCAGGCTACATGTGACCAAGCACCCAGTGGCCCGCCAGCCCCAGGAGAGCACATGGATATAGGGGGCCCAGCCAATGGCTGCCTGGGTCTGGGTCTGCCAGGCCAACTTACCTTGGTCCCTGGGCACCTGTGCATGCCTGGCCACCGATCTGAGGCCCCAGTACAGAGCATCCTATCTCTGAAATGTCGCAAACTTTCACAAAAAGCTTCTGTCTCATAGCTCTGCAGGTTCTGCCACTGGATGCAGGGCAGAGGCCACATTTGGCAGTGGGGATATGGGCTCAGGGTTACTGGAGCCCACAGCTGGGGCACTGTCGATGGACCAGCTCTGCCAGAGGTGCACAATGGACTGCACCATCCTCCTCCAGTGGCTGGTGGGAGTCTCAGAGGAGCATGTGGAGGACTTTACCTGTGAATATGTGTGAGACTGGCATGAGGAGGTGTGGGACTGGGCAGACCGGGAGTTTTGAGCCAAGTTCCTGGCTCTGTAACATGAATGTCTCAGGTGCTGTGGGAGCAGAATACCATCCTGGGCTGGGGAGTGCAGGCCACGGATGATGACCATCAGCTGCTGGACACCATTCTGGCCCTGGCTGTCACCTTTGTGCCACCTGCTGCCCAGCCGTCACCCCCTAGCCCATCACATCCCTAGCAGCCACCAGCTGCCCAGCAGCACACCCCCACCTGGGCCTGGGGGTGTGCTGCTGGGCACCTGTGGTACCTCCAGCTGCCATCAGCCTCTAGCCCAGTCCCTGTCCTGGGTCTGGTGCCACCTCAGCCCTACCGCCTGGGCCCAGGCTACCACTTACCCCAGCTTAATGCAGGCATAGAGCTGGAGCTGCCACCAGTGAAGCCATGACCACACACCAGCCCTGCTGGCCATGGACAGCACCGGCAGAGGGGGAGCCACCTGAACCATGGGACCAGCAGCTGCCATCACCCCTAGGCAAGCCCTCACCCTCCAAACTCACTGCAGCATCTGCAACCGTGGGGGAAGACCCAGAGGCTGAGGTGCTGGGCACTTGTCCCCAGGCTCTGCCCCTTAGGCACACCCACACCCCACAGCTCCCCACTTTAGGACTTCACAAGCAATATTATGAGCATAGTTTACACAGGGAAGAGGGGTTTTTATTGTTCCTGGGGAGAGAAGGTGGTGGAGTGGCTTTGTTTGTTAGGGAGGAAGTGGGGAGTGGGGGCTGTGTGATATGAGGGAAATAAAGACTTGTTCTTCTGACATGTGTCTGCAATGAGCATGGTGCTGGGGGTGGGCAGATGGGGTGGGCAGAGGGGGACCCATGAGTGGAGGGGCAGGTGGACTGGAGCGGGCAGTGCAGGAGGAGGTGATCAGCTAGCGCCTCCCATACCTGAGGCCCTGGCCCCTACTGGCGAATGCATGGCTTTCCTGGTGCCTCAGAGGAGAGGGCCCACCATTGTCATTGCCAGCACAGGTGATGCTTCCACCACTAGGTGTCCTCTGCCCACCGTGCCTCCTCCACCGAGACCTTGTGGAAGAGCTCCCCAAGGCATCACAGATGTTATGCAGCACACAGGCTGCGATGATGACCAAGGGGAGCTTATTCTCAGTGACCTTGAGGCAGGTGGTGAGGGAGCACCAGCAGCCTTTGAGGTGGCTGAAGGCACACTCCACCAGGGCACGGGTCTGGCCCATTCACCAGTTAAAAGTGGTCCTGGTACAGGTCCAGCTGGGTGGTGTAGGGCCACATCAGCTAAGGCAGGAGCAGATAGGCAGGGTCCCTGATGAGCACGAG
This sequence comes from Crocodylus porosus, assembly GCF_001723895.1. Classification (NCBI taxonomy): domain Eukaryota; kingdom Metazoa; phylum Chordata; order Crocodylia; family Crocodylidae; genus Crocodylus; species Crocodylus porosus. The sequence goes on along the minus strand of NW_017728949.1, from coordinate 8,959,174 downwards.
TGGCACCACAACAGCACCCAACTGCAGTTCCAGCAGCCCCAGTGCAAAGCCCCCATTCTTTATGAGTCCCATCAAGCTGAAGTTGTGAAAGCACATGAGCATTGTGGGTACTGCTCACCCCGCCAGTGCTCACATGGGTGAATGTACTGTGGTGCTCCATGATTGCCTGCAGGACCACAGAACAAAATCCCCTGAGCCTGTAAAAGGAGGGGTCTCCATGGGGTGGGCAGGTGAGGGACATGTGGGTCCCATCCACGGCCCCAATACATTGGGGGAATCCCAGTGCATGGAACCATGCCACCACTGCCAGGGGGTCATGGACATGGAGCACTGTGTCCCCTAGCACGTCCTGGAAGGTGCTGCACACCTCCAGGATGGCATCCCAGGCAGTGGCCTTGCCCACACCAAACAGGTAGCTGATGTACTTGTGACTTGCAGGCATGGCCAGCTTGAGCAGAGTGAGGGTTATCCAGGTGTCTGCGGGGAAGGCTAGGCCCATGCCAGTGTCCTGCCACTTCAGGTGCAGCCAGAGCTGCTGGAGGAGGTCCCAGAAGGTGGCCTGGATCATGCAGAAGCCATCCAGCCATTGCTTGTCATCCCACATGTGCTGGATGATGTGCAGCCAGCAGCCCTGGCTGGCAAGGTGTGGCCAGAAGCAGTGGGTCTGGAAGACCAGGAGAGTTACAGCAGCTCTGGCGGTGGCCTCCAAAAACCTCTCACTGGTGTCCTTTCCAGCAGCAGGTGTGCAGCAGTGGTGGTGGTCCTGGGACAGCATGCTGTGACCAGGCAGGCGGTCACTGCATGTGGGGGAGCCAGGTGGGGTGAGATGGCCATGGGCTAGGTGGCAGTCAGCATGGTGGGCCAGCAGGGCCACCACAGCAGCCATCAGGAGTTCAGGGTGTTGGTCATCACTGCCAGGGACAGGGGCTGGCACAGCCATAGCAGAGTAGCCAAACAAAAAGCTGCTGAATGCTGTCCTTGTGCTTGGCATACTGCTCCTGGGCAAGGAAGAGGCTGTTTTTTAAAGATGGCTGCTGGGTTCTGGCAAAGTCTGTAGCTCCCTGCAGGTGGCAGGGGCCCATTTCAGGGCTGCAGGAAATGGTGCAAGGAGCAGAAAATCTTCTCCCTAATTCCCACATGTGTAGGTGCCTGCCAGAAAGCACGTACACCTGAGTAGCTTACAGCAGATTAATTTAGGCTGGATCAAATGCATGTGTAGATGCGCCCACCCAGTACAATGCAGCTCACAACAGATTCTGACCACTGACAAGATTACAATTTGAGTTTTTACAGTAGACCTAATACTGGTACAGAAATTCATTTGCCTGCAGTCCTAAAAGCTGTTTCAAATAACCATGGATCACTGGGGTACAGCCATTCCCTGGTGTGGCAGAGCACCTTTGGGTACCTGCCACTTTAAGGGCCAGAGCAGGCAGCAGAGCAGCCAGCAGGTGTGGGCCCATCCCTGATGAGATGGTCACATGACCACAGGAGGGCAACATGATAGGAGGAGGGGGTTAGCTCAGGCCCTCAGGGAAGCAAAGAGTTTGCTGGCTATAGCCATGGAGAGAACAACACCCTTGGAGGTAAGGGCAGGAGCTATAGGGATGGTAGGAGGCTTCTGGTCCAGGTATGACTGAAAACTGCACCCTGCTGGAGATGGATGGCTTGGTGGGACTGCCTGTGGTGGTGTAGTTTCCCAGAAATGCCAGGCCAGTTGCTTCTCCAGTGAAAGGCAGGTAGGGATGGCTTATAACCCCAGCCCCCACAACCTGGTGGGTAACCCAGAATAGGGAAAGGCAAAGGATCCAGGCATTGTTATCAGAGGCCTGGAACCAAAGGAGCATAAGGCCTGTGTTTGGAGGGGCCCAAGAAGGAGGACTGTTTTGAGAGGGAGTGGGTTAGCTGCTCAGAGACCAGGCCAGAGGGCCCATCAACTGCTGGGGCCAGGACCAGAAGAGTCAAAAGGGCTAGAGTGCCCACCACGAAGGCTGCCCAGAGTCAGGCCTAGAGGTGGGGCCAGGGCCTGTGTGGCCAAAGGTCCCAGAGAGGGGGCCACCGCTGAGAGAGAGAAGGGTTCAAGGAGCTTGACAGCCCAGAATGAGAGCAGAGTAGACTTCCTGAGAGGAGGAATCCAGGTCAGAGTCTGAATACCAGACTTTGGGGCCCAGTGTGGGGCCAAAGCCACATAGTGGATACCATCTGTGAGGCATGGGACACAGTATAGGAATGGTACGGAGCCATGTGCAATGCCCTAGATATTGGGGCATTTATGGGAGTCTCCTGCACTCAACATCTATTGTATTAGACCAAGTCATGACAGACAACACAGGGCAGACTGTCTTAGACAGCTTAGCAGGCCGACATTAAGCTCTGGTCTTGGAATAGCCCCTTGTCACACCTTGCTACATCTCCTGTTTTCTAGTTATGCACCTTAGACTGAAGGCGTGCTGGTCAGGCATGATAGTTTCAGGCTGTGGCCTTGAACTTGGAGCCTCAGTTTGCTTGGCAGATACAGGTAGCCAGAACCCTCCAGCTGGGCCTATCCACATGCCTACTCCCTGTCACTGGATTGGCCAGCCAGGGTCAGGTGACCCTTTACCCCTTACAATATACATACCTGACACAGAAAAGGAAATGTCTGGGGAACAAGGCTCAATCTTGTACATAGGCTGCTGTACCTTTGGGTTGTGCTGCTCCTGACTCTCTGATGGATCCTCTGGATAACTGACCTGGCTTGCCCACAGACCCTGAGTTTGGCCTAACCCTTTGGCTCCCAGACCTGACTCTGCTTTGATCTCCTGGGGCATTTATATATGTGCTCCAAGAGTGGGGCAGAGGGTGGGGTGTTTTATTTAGAATGGCTCTGAGAGCTATTTTAATTAAAGTGCCCGGAGCATCACATGTATTGGTGTCCTCAAACAAGCTTTAGTTAAAGCACCCCCACCACCATTTTTCAGTGCAGGGACACTGATACAAGTGACTCTGGAGTCTGCTGGAGCACAGTAATTACCACACTCCAGCAGACTTGATTAATCAAGTCTGCTCTGACATGCTGTAATTACAGCATGCTGGAGCAGCCTCCCTGCTTGTGTATATATGGCCCTGGATACCTTACCTTGCTAGCTTCCAAACCCCATGCTAGGCCCAACCCTCTGGATCTCCGACTTGGCTCCCCAGACAGATCTTATGGCTCCTGGTTTCGTATATAGGGGCTCTGCACACTCCCCTTGGATCTTGGCTGCTTCTCATGTCCCTGGGTAACCCCCATACCTGGTTGCCCACAGTTTGGCATGACTGATAGAAACTCAAGTGGCAGAGTTGCCCAAAAAAGACCTTCTAGCTGCTTTGAGCAATACAAAGTACCTAGAACAGAACTGAAGGTCTGGCCTCAAGAAATCTGCTATGTCTTTCCTATTCAGGTATAACATACCATAACTGGTTTGGGACTCAGTAGGACCATCATACAGATAATGCTTGAGAACTATCTGCTCATCTCCAATCAATACTTTAGACAAGACCAGGTATCTCCTACATGGGTGGTATAGCTGACTGTCAAAGGTAGCACTAATTCAGTGAAAAACCATTGGGGAGTTAGACAACACTTTACATTACATGGAAAAAGGGTCTGATTCTTGCCTAATTTACATTTGGAAAAGTGAGACCTATGTAAGTCCGTCAGGACCCTGAACTGTACACGGCTCCAATGGAGTTCAGGGTCTATTCGATGTTTCTTTTGGACTTGACTGGCATTATTCGCACTAAAGTAGTGCCAAGGGGTCAGTCACCAACCAGAACAGAGGTTTCCAAGTTGCATACATATACATCTGGCAAGAGTATGCTCTGGAAGCATTCTGGATGAGAAAAATATATATTTTAAAGTAAGCAAATAGCTTGAATTAAGCTACTCCAAGCCATGCAAATGAGGGATGAAATTCACTAAAAAACTCCATGGGGCATTTTTTAATACAAGTAAATGGCTAAAATCACATTCATGAAAGAGAAAAGGATCCGATAGCCAAGTGGTTAAGATGTTTGTTTAGGAAGTGGGAGACTGGAGTTCACTTCCCTCTTCAAATTTATTAAAGGCAAATATTTGAACAATCTGGTAGGAAATTGGCCTAGCTACCAAGCTACAGGGTATTCAGAGGTAGTTAAAATACAGTCACTCCTGTTGAAACTGGTTTACTTTGCTTGAAATAAAATATTCCTTGTGCCACCAGGACAGGGAAAATAAGACTAACTCTACAGAAGTTGATTCTACTAACTGTCTTCTCCTCTGATTTCATGAATGGCACTCATATCCTCTTATAAACTTAGCTTGAAGAATTAAAACACTTCATTTTGGAAATGTCAAAACAAATCTGTTTTTGTTTGTTTGTATTTCTTTGGGGGGGGTTGTATTTGGCCCAAACTTTTCATCAAATCTGACCCATCTTCACAGAATTTTGGCTTGACTGAAACTGCATATTTCAGCAAAAAAAAATCCAAGCCTAGATATAGACTCCAGGGAACAGAAGCTAGAGTTTTAAACACCCTTCCAAATACATCAAGATTTTTATCTTTAGTTTTGATTTTCAGGTGACATTGTAAGACATTTTTGGTCAGAGCATTGCCCACAACATCCAAGACAAATGTGATGGCCTCCTCAAAAGTAGCAGACTGTTATACCTAAAGCAGGAATCACCTTCTACATTCAAAATGACATCCAGACCTGACATCATGTTCAGATTAAGGATTTCATCCAAAATAGGACAGAAATACATGTTCTCCCTTTAACCTGAGCAGTTGTCAAAGGAAGTCTAGCTAAAACTCTTAATTCCTATTCTTGAGAACATGCTGCCATTTCATAAAGGTTTTCTTTCTGTTTCAGAATGAAAACTAACTAAACTAGTATGCAACTGGGTTTCTCAGGAAAACTTGCCACCAGTTCCAGTTTCAATGTTTTTTTAGCTTTGGATACTATTTTAGTTCAGCTTTTCCAAAGTGAAGATGGCTTCTCTCAGTCTTCTCCCGATTCCCAGAGACTCCCTGAGCTTCTGCTCTTTCCATCAGAGCCCAGCTCCCCTGCTCTTTAGTGAAAGTCATCAAAGCAGAGGGGTTTCCATGAAATATTTTGGTTTCAGTAAACTGGCATTTTCAGATACGGTGGAGTTTCTTTGGAAACTTGCCCCCATGTCCAGTCTCAACATCTTTTTAGTTTTGGATACCAGAAAGAAAAATGCTTCACAAAAGCCAATGGACGTGCCACAGGGAGAGGACAAAGGGATCTGCCCATAAAGATTTAGAAACTGCATTCCCACCATTTTGTTCTTGTTAGGCAAGAAGGAGGTCATTATTTATATTTATATTATATTCACAGTCCCAGGCAAACAGACCTACTGTTTTTGCTCTATGCTAGTGAGGAGCTTGGTATGAACTCCTGGAGCCTGGTCTTACACTAAGATCAATAGCAAAATTCCCCACTGGCTGCAGTAAGAGCAGAAGCAGGTTCCTGGTCTCCTCTTTCCCAGATGTTCAATTGCTCAGAAACAAGAAAAACCTCATATTTCTCAACAGTGACCATTGGGGCTGGGAATGGGCTTGGAAGGGAACCTCAGCTGGTCTTCTGCAACTAAACAGAACAGGCTCAGAAGGGGGGAGCTCTTCATGGGAGAGAATGGTCATACCTCCTCTGGGATAGAGAGGACTCTCCAGAGGAAAAGGGAAATCTGTTAGAGGGCACCCTAACTCCCCAGTTAGGAGGATGTAGCTTAATATCCAGCAGATCTTTGTATTAGTTGTAAACAGCCTGTTTCAGGGGGGCAAACAGAACTTCAGGTAGATGCATATTAGTAAGTATTCAGAACTGCAGTAAGCATGTCCCATACCAGACACAGGTGTGGGAAGCAGGGAAGCATGAGGAACACAAACACTGTCTAGGACTTGGCCACATGGAGTATCAGCTGCCACTAATAACTTGAATCCTTAGCTGTTGCCATTGCTTTCCCTTATAAGTGAATCTTGTCAAGTCACAGTGACAGGGAGCAGGGTGGGGAGGGAAATCATTCTGACACCAGTGGTCAGATCAAATTATTCTCTGTCAAGAGCAGAAGGGAAGCCTTCCTGCTGTAACATCTGGTGACAGATCTGCATCTGCCACTATTGACTTAAATGCAGTGTGAAACAATAATGTCAGAAAATACAACATTGCAACTCCTAGCCAAACATGGAAAAAAAGCTCAGCTCTGGTATGTCATTCAACTGCTTTGTGGCATCATACCTGAGAGCATCCATACTTGCTGCTATAGCAATGCAAACCATGCAATTGCATGGGACCCCAGTCTGGTCAGCAGCCCCTTTTGCATTAGCCTTCAGTTGACTAACAGCTATCAATTTCATGGTAGCTATTAGTATGGTTGCCTAGCAAAGAGTAGGGGCCAATGCTGAATCTTGGTGCAGGGCCCCCAAAAGGTAGATCATAATCCTGAGAACATGTATGGTAATTATTTGGCACCCATTTCCTAAACATAGTGATAGAACACCTCACGCTTTTCACTGAATTTATCCCCCTAGCAGTCCTCTGATGCAGCATGGATTTGCCTGCATCATTTCCCCAGAACAGCATAGTCATCCATTGCAGCTTAACACCTCTGATATAGGTGGCCCTATAACTATCCTATATTTGTTGGTTAACAATCTAAATACTGTGCCATCCTCTTCTTCCTCATTTATAGCTGTTTAGATAGATAGATAGATAGATAGATAGATAGATAGATAGATAGATAGATAGATAGATAGAAAGAATAATCTATCTATCTAGCTTAGCTCCATATATATATCCAAAGGGAGACAAAGGGAATGTAAAGCATGTCTACATCACTCTTTTCCCCCTCAAAATATTAACAATTTAACATTAATTTTGGCTCAAAATATTAACACTTAACATTTCAAAGACTAGCTATTCTTTTAAAAATTTTCTGCAGTTTAGGGCTAAGTACAAATGTTCAAAAAGCCCCTTGTGGAAGTGCTCCAACTACTGCACTTTTCTTAAAGTGGTATAAGTTAGAGTGGGACCAAACAGAATACATGTGTGCTGTTGGGGGGGTGGGGGGCTCAGAGTCCGCCTGCGTTGGCCAAGGCCAGCAGCTTGGGGTTGCTTTTGCATGACTCCCAGAGTGCCCCACAGACTCCCCAGGCTGCTGGAGACTCCAGAGCATGGCCAAACAGGCTGGCCATCACTGACTGGCTTCCTTGCACAGGAGAGCAGCCTCCACCCCTGTCCCCTTGCCTGCTTTGTCAGAAACAGTGTGCTGCCACATGCCACAGTGCCAGGGCTGCTTCAGGGGCCCACACCACTTCCCCCCCAGTCCCCAGCTGGGTTGCAGTATGCCATGTTCTGGGGTGGCTGCAGGGAGAGAGACCCTGGACTCCTTCCCTTACAGCCCCCTTCCCACCCCCACCCCCAGCTGGGCTGCAGCAAGTCTCAGGGTTGGGTGGCACAGACCCCTTCTCCCATGACTCCCCTGGCTAGGCTGTGGTGTGCCATGGGGTCAGGGCAGCTGTGTGCACAGAAACCTTCCTTCTGGCTTACAACTGGCTAGAAGGAGGAGGCAGGGCTGGGATCAGAGGCCTTCACTGACTCAGTCACTGACAGCTGAGAAGGCAGGGCCAGGATGGTGCTCAGGAAGAGCAAAGGAGCTATGCCAAAAGCTAGAGCACAGCCCTGAGCTCAGCCCCCTGGGATGGAGGCAGAATGTGACATAACAAGAAGCGTGACAGGATGTAGCACAGACATTCAGAAAAGCACTCTAACGTAGAGCGCTTTTGTCTAATACCACATCCATCGAGAGTTAACTTAGAGTACAATCTGCCATTCTGTAAGTGCTCTGTCAATTGTAAATGTGTGTTCAGTTATGGCTTTAGAGTGCTTTCTACTCACTTAACATGCAATAGATGTAACATATGTACCTAGCAGAAAATGCCTGTTTTCATCTTATTTGATTATAAAGTTGACATACTTGTAGAAATAACTGGGATTCTATTAATGCTTCATTTACTAATCCTGCAAGTTCTAAGAGCCCCTGTGTATGTGTGTGCATGTGTGTGTATATTTTAAATTGTTCCCACATAAACAGAGATGGATCCAGAGTTGGAAGCAGTGGCGCAGTTGCTCCCCCTGCCCCCTCTTCCCCCCCCATATTGGACAATGCTGCAGAAGCAGCATCCAGGGATCTTTAAGGGAGGAGGACAGGTTTCTTACCTGATTCAGGGACGGTTCAGTGACTGGCTGCTGTTCCCATGGCATGATCCATCTACCCAGGCTACAGGGAGAGATGCAACCACCCCTGCAACACCAATTGCTGAGCCTGTACTCCCCCTTTAAAACCCTGGCTTCACCTATGCACATAAGTTATGTGAACTTGATTCAGTTCTGCTGGTAGCTTTCGATATAGTTGTGCTTCTCCATTAACAGTGGAGAGTTCTTTGGTCTATTTAATATTAAACAGCAGTGTAGGGATGCAATGAGGCACCCAGGATGAGTAGATGGATGGATGGATGGATGGATGGATGGCAGGCACACATGTATATATATGCTGATGTTAGTTGTGATCTTAGAAGTATTACAATAGCACCTAGAGCAGGGGTAGGCAATTATGCCAGCTGAAAGGCCACTTAATATGTTTTAGTGAACTGTGGAGGGCCACAAGGGTAGCTCCACCCCTTGACAAGTGAACCGCCCCCTAGTCACCAAGGAGCAGAAGTGCTGCCCTTAACCCCTGACCTTTACCACTGGAACTCCTTCCCCTTGCCTCCAGAAGTACCTCTTTTGGGAGGGATGGTGTTACCATCTTGGAACCAGAAAAAAACCACAAATCATATACTAAAAATCAATCATCTGATACAACATACTTTAATTTTATTTAAAAAAATATTTTTGTCCTGATTTATTTGTGTTTGCATAATGTATATAGAGGTGATTGCATAACAGTTCAAAAATAAAGCCTACTCATGTGTATCATGTGTGGGGAAGTGGGTGGAGTGTGGTTGGGGGTGTGGGTATATGTGTGGGATTTGTGGGAGGATGCAGCTGTGTGTGGGCTGGGTGTAGGATATGTAATGGGGTGTGTGTCTATGTGAGGAGCTTTTGGGGGCAGGGTGTGGGTTTGTGGGGTTTGAGGAGAGCTGGGGGGGCATGGAAACCCCCACACACTCCCCACTATGGCTCACAGCACCACTTCTGGCAACAGCAGCAGCAGAAGCAGGCAGTGGGCCCTTGGGATGCTCGTGGCCCACGCAGGCACAGCTATCCAGTGGTACATGGCTCCAGCCAGTTCCAGGAGCTACACATGGCAATGGAGCAGAGCCAGGCCAGCCCACATATATTGCGCAGGGCAGATAATGGCACTTGCATGCCACTGTGGGGAAAGCCTCATGTAATGAAGCCAGAGGCCTTCCCTGCTCCTCCCACCATGTGCATCTGCCAGGATTCTGCCAGAAAGGGGGCAGGGCTCCCCTCCATTTCTGGTGGAATCCCAGAATCTGTATGTTGCAGCAAGGAGCAGGGAAGGCCACTGGCTCCACTGCTCAGGGCTTCACCCCAGTGGTGCGTGAGTGCCGGGAACTGCACTTGAGCCCCACGCAATACAGGTAGGCCAGCCTGGCTCTGCTTCGTGCGGCTCCTGGAACTGGCTGGAGGGAACTGTGTGCCACCAGGCAACTGTGCCTGTGTGAGCTAAAAGCAACCTGACAGCCCACTGCCTGTTGCTGATGCCAGCGCCTACTGCCACTGCTGCTGCCACTGTATGCCATGGGGGGGAGGGTGTGAAGGGAGCTCTGCACTCCCACTGGCCCCAGCCCTACCCTCCGCACTCCTGCCTGCTGCTGCTTCCCCACCTGCTGCCCAGAGCGAGCACTGCAGCAGGGACAGGAGGAGGAACCACTGGAGACCAGGGCAATTTGTAGATGACATGGGAATTTACTTCGCCATAAATTGAAGCGGTGTTTTTTAAAAAATAAACCCCTGTGTTATGTATACCTGTGTTGGAGCCTGATTCTTACCTGCTTCTCCAGCGGCAGGGAAGGGAGAGCAAGCTGCTGGCAGGCAGAGTAGTCCCTGAGCTGCGGGGGGGAAGGGGGAAGGGGGGCAATGTGCTGAAAAGCAGAATAGGTCCCCCGGTAGCTGTAGCAGTGGCTGCCATGGCCGTGCCCAGAAGCTGTGTGCATTGGCCACACAAGGATAGGGAGCAAGGTGCAGGAGCACAAAGGTGGGAGCAAAGTGTGGGGGCTAGGTGGACTACATTTAATTGGTGGCCACCAACAGACTGGATGAAATTGGTGGGCCCACCACTGACCTAGAGGCTTCAGCTGAAATCAGGACTTCATTGTGGTGGAGCTCCTACTCATATGGAGCCAGAAGTTACAAATGGTGAGACTGCAAAAGGAAAAGGTAAAGGCAGGAGAAAAGAAGCATTATTCCCACTTGACAGAACCAGGGCTCAGAGAGGCTGAGATACAGGCATTCATGCAGTGAAAATCAGTATAGCTCCAGTGACTCCTAGAGGCAGAGGATATGGTTAAAAAAAAACTTGCTAAAAGTCATGCTGCTGTTAAACCCAGGCCCGCTGTACCCAGTTTACCTGTGTCCCAGTTCAGTACCTTAAACACAAAGACATACTTTATTCCCAATCAATTGCTGCTCCTGTTGTGTGTGTTCTTAAAATTCTTAAAAATCCAACACATAAAAATGTAGGTGCTTGGCAGCCCTGTAGGACTAAGGAGTAGAAAGACCTTGTCAGAGCCTTGGGTAACTGCTAATTATAAAACTGTCAAACTTGGAATCCACAAGGACATAAATGATGGCCCTGTTGATAGCCTTGTGCTTATTAGCATTGAACAAGAGTCAGAAGTCTAAATCAGGAGTAGTTTTTTAGACAACAAGAAGAAAAACACAATCCCAGGTCACTGCAGAAAGTCTATATCCTTAGGACTGGGGGTGAAGTCATTGAATCACACAGAAAGGGAAATCATTTTTGCTCTGCTGAATCAAATACAAGGGATCCAGTAAAAATAGATGAGTTGCCTCTTCCTGGGAAATGGAAATGTTTCTATGGAGACTGAAGGGTAGAAAGATAAATATGAAACTTCAGATGGGCAATTAAAATTAGACCGAAAATGCATGAATGCTTCCTTTGATTGATAGCTAGTTTGTGATTATAAACAAATGTGGTGGGGGACTCATGCCTAGGAAAACACATCATGTAGTCAGCCCCCATTTTATCTGAGGCTCTGTTTATCAACAAAAAATGAGACTGGATTAAAGGAAGTGATTCTGAATTTTAGCCACATAGCTTTTCATTATGATAAACAGGAAGAGCTAGAGCAGCTAGAAAATGCTTGGGATCTGTTCTGCCTGGGAAAGACTCTGTGGCTAAATGCAGGAAGAGTTTCCATATATGTCTGTTTTATTTTTAAACACTCCCCCCTGTCCCTAATCCTCCCCCCCCCTTTGCTCAATCAACACTTTCCTAGCAAAGAAGGAAGCCAAGGAGGAGTGAAGGGTGCTGAGGGGGCAAGGCAAAGGAGGATGGAAACTGGTGAGCTTCCCAAACCTCAAAGTCAAAATTCCAGCTTGAAACTGAATCCTCTTATAGTGCACATAGGCATGGGAAAAAAAGATTTATGACTTCAGCAGAACTGAAATTCTACCAAGAAAAAGTACCAGTCAATCTGCATTTCAATGTCAACAGGAGATCTGAAACAGGCTTTGTCATATTTATTTCTCCTTTTCACATATTAAAAAAATTCAGGGAGGCTTAAAAAAAGGCCACTGAAGTTCCCTCATCTGACAAGGCCCTGACCCCTTAATTCCATTTATAGCCTGAGTCAGAATGACATCCCCCTTGACTAGCAAACTGTCCAATCCAGCTGCATGTGTCAAGATTGTATTAGGCACTAAGTGAAATATATATATGCCCTTATAGTTTAACACGTTGGGTCCACCTCCACGGCACTGGGCTGTAGATCATCCTGACTGCTGCTCCTCTCTCAGGAATCACTTTCAAAGGTTTTTGGGGGTCCTTTATTTTTTAAAACAAAATGGCACCAAAGAAGGATGTTAAGAAAGCTGCACCAGCTGCAGCTCCAGCTCCAGCTCCAGCACCAGCACCTGCACCAGAGCCTGCACCAGCTAAACCCAAAGAACCAGCCATTGATCTCAAGAGCATCAAGGTAAAAGGATGAACTTATGCAGTCACTGAAAGATATCAAACCCCAAAGCACTCACAAACTGGAAAATTTAGAGTCCCTGCTGAAACCTGCAGTAAATACTTTTATTAGTTTCTGGTTAAGGGACAGCAGTGAAATGAATGAATAACTGGACTGGATTTCTCAATCTAGCCAAGCTTTACCATTATTTAAGTAACTGGAAATATCCATTCATAGCACACAATTTAATGCAAAAGCAAAGCCTGGCAGTCTCAAAAGTTTTAACCTAGAGGCCAGGCTACCTCTTATCTTATGCATACCAACCTCTATTTTGTGAAGTTTCATGTAAGCAATTTTTAAAGGGAAAGTAATAAAGAACAACGAAGAGAATGTGATGCGTGAAACTAAATTGGTGAACATAGAAATCAAACTTATTACTTCGGTGCTGTTTCAAAGTGATTCATCACTTTGCATCTTTCACCCTGAACAACTTACCCTGTGTTTGCCAACAGCAGATGATCCTTAAGTCTTTGGAATATTTATTTGACTGCTGTTTTGTTTATCCATTATAAAATATGTTTTGGGCAATTTCATCAGTTCCCTTTGAGTATTGCTACTACAAGAAACTCTGATACTATAGCAAATGAGAGCATGAAGTGGAAAACTGTTTACAGAAGTGTTCAGTGACTGTCTCTTTCACCTTATGTATTTGTTCATCACTTGCAATTTGCTGAGAAGTGAAACTAACAGATAGGACAAGCCTGTCAGAGGTTTTTCTTAGTTTATTCGTTTGAAATCATGCCTTCTTTGGATTTTGCATGCTAATATTAAGATAAGGAGAATGTAATTGATTCTTGGCTTGACACTTTGAAACAATTTCTGTCTGCAAGGAAGAATTCTGTATTTGGGAAAGAATGGGAGGAGGGAAAGACAGGGATGCAGGTTGATCTGAGTGATATTATAAATAGTCATTCCCCCCCTACCTGGCAAGTTGATTGGTCATAGTACCAATTTGGGAAACTCTACATAAGAAATCTTACCTAATATGGAGAAAGGAGGGCCACAAAGAATTCCAATAGCTCTTTCTCATTTTAACCACCAGACACCCCCAGTGAATTCAGTTTAGGTTATCTGAACACATACTAATTGGAGGCACTGTGTGCCATTTCAGTGTTCTGATTCATTAATGTTTATTGAAATCTTTTAATGGTTTATTTAATTTTTACAGTCTGACCCTACATATTAAGTCAACATTTAGTTTAATTTACACAAAAGGTCCATAGTGGATAAAACAATATAAATCTGCAGCAGTTCCTTGCAATATTGATTCTGGGCCGACCAATGAATCAATGAATCACAGAAAAAAAACAGTGAAAGACATTTTGAAATATTTAGAATGGTGACAATAAAGGCTAAGCAAATGGCCCACAGTCTTTGGCAATATTCTCTAAAACTAGATTAGACCTCATATTTTATGAATAGCCAGCTATGAGGAAGAATGCAGCTAGATTTTCTACTAAATTATTTAACTTGATTTGATGGCTCTCTGTGTCCATTTTATTAAAAGAAAATAGAATTTTCAGCTTCAGTGATCCTAGCTAATCTAGCTTTACATAAATAGACTTAATAGTGACTTAATAGTATATTACCAGCTAAAAAATGGAAAGCTGTAAACTCAAACACCATAACAGTTCTAAGCAACCCAACTCCTTTACACAGACAGCTCCATGTTAACATTGGAGATGCATGCTGAGCTCCAAGTGATCTGATAATGACTTCTGTGTGTAGCATTATTCTTTAAAAGAAAAAAATTCTCTCCCCCCCCAAAAATAAAAATCAGTCTCCTCTACTAAAAAGAAGCCGTCCTCTAAAAACAAATTAATGAAGATAATAATAAGAAGTATCTTCTATGAGGTAGGTTTGTACAATTATTCACATTTTATAAATGAAGAAACTTGAGTCAGATGGTATTAAATGACATGTACAGGACCAAAGAACAAGCAAGTATCCGAATCAAGAATAGAACCTCCAGTGCTGAGCTCCAGCCGCTGGACTGTATTTCTTTTCTTTTCCCTGGGTAGGAACTTAGAAGTCTCACCACCAGCATGTCTCATGATTGTTGGTGTATTTAACCTCTCAACCACCCCAGTAAGCCATGGAAACAATATTTTCTTATAATGAAGGGATTTGCTCAGTGTGACTTAAGTTCATGACAGACCCAGTAACTGAAGACATCTTTGGCGCGTCTACACATGCCGTTAATGCACAGCAATAGTTTCTTGCTCCTTGGAAGCTCCTGAGCATGCAGTTTACACATGTGCCCAGACTGTAGCACACTGAGCTGGGTCAAAGGAGCCTCAGCTAGCAGGGGGCACAGGGGTTAGCCTGTCAGCCTGGAACTACTCTGATCAATCTCAATGGGCTGCAGAAGGGTTCGCTAAAGCATGAGGGTGCTTCAGTGTGGGGCTAGCCAGCAGGCAGCCCCCGCACTGAAGTACCCTCGTGGCCCAGTCAGCTGGGGCAGTGTCTACACATGCACTGCTGTGCATGAAAAAACTCCACAGCAGGATAGTAGAGTTTATTAGCTTCATGCACCCTAATAGGGGTGCACGTGTAGACACTGAGACATTTACTAGACAGTTGATAAGTGAACTGCAAAATAAATATTGCATGTAGATTTGCCCTTTGGGTCCTAAACTAGTGCCTTAACCACAAGAACTTCCTGCCTCTTATGATTCATTTGGTGAAATGACAGTAAATGCATGTGGCATCACTATCATTTAAACCTTTATGATAAAGAATAGTACTAGAATTAAAAATGTCTACCTGGACAATTGCAATAATAAGCCTCGCCTAGATGTCTTTCTATTGATTTCAGTGGGAATTGGTTTGAAGTCTCTAGAGGTTGACACAATAGTGTCAAGTAATTTCCCATCCATTCCCTTCCCTAGAGAAGTTAGCTGCACTACTGCAGCTTGATAATACATTAAAAGTTACATTATACAGCTGAGTATATGTCTCCTTCAACAATCAGCTTATTATTTATTAATACTTGGTAAGGCAGAAATCTGCAGAAATGTACAAATAAATATTTTTATTTTGCAAATAATGCAAAAATATTTTGATGCAAATAAACAGTGGTGATAATTTTAGCTGCTGTTTGTTTTATTGTAAAACTAAGAGCTGAGCCAAGCAATATAGCCAAGAAGCTGGAACTAGCAGGTTTTTATTGTTTTAAGATATAGTAAATATTATTTTTAAATGACCAGGGGCTAGATTTTCAGAAGTAGTGTTTCTTGGATGACTTCATTTCTAAGTGCCTGACTTGAGACATCTTAAAGAACTTTTAGGCACTGTGCACACAATATTTTTTCAAAATCAGGTTTCTTTATAATAACCATGTCTTTCAAGAGAGCACCTAAAAAAATTAACACTAAAAATCACTGGTTACTTTTGAAAACACATACATTTTACCTCACTCCTTAATATTAGTTTATCCTTTCATCTTAACTTAAACCAACCTAAGTAATATGTAGTAGTTTGCACTTTAAGAGGCTAATGCCCCACTTGCCACTTTCTAGCACCACCTACTGATGACAGAATTGATTAACATGAATGCAGTAATAAGACGAGTTTGTGCCTTCTGCCTGCTCCTTAATTCCACCCCTTTTTGATTGACACCAGGTTATATGTTGACCAAAGGGCACATAAGTAGGACACAAATAAAGAAAGCAAATGGTAGGGTTAGAATGATGATGGGGAATTATTTCAGTGAAAAAGCTTGAGGCTCTTTTGATACCCACACAACGAATAATATACATATTTAGGAGCCTGGTTTGTACTTCTAGGGTGGATTTTTATTGCTATCATAGTTATGATTTTAAAGGCAAGTCAAAACAACAAGCATAATATAAATTATACTTAAAAGCAAAAACAGTGGGTAGTCCATGCACATAAGAATTACAATCCTGGGTGCAGAGAGAACCAGCAACAATTAAAAAGGGCAGTCAGGCATCTTATCAGTTCTGTAAAGGACAATGGTAGCTTTTCAGGCAGTGGTGTGGCTAAACATATTCACTAAAAGGAGTCTTCTGCTGCATCAAATGCCTTTTTCCACCCTTGGTATTCAAATGAAAATAAAGGTTTGAATTATAACTTAAGCCATCCAGCATAAACCTGGGTCTCACTTAGGTGTGCATGCATAAAAATAGTACCATGATTTTATTCTAGTACTAGTGCTTCATACAGTTCTTATAAGGCACTTTTAGCTATTTTAGGATTAAGATGTGCAGTATAAAAAAAAAAACAAATCACCCAAACAAAATAGAAAACCCTATCTCTTGTAACTAGACATCAACAAGATACATAACCAGTAACTAGCTGTTTGATATATCACTGACACCAAATTCTGCCTTAAAACACTGCATTCCTCCTGCCCTGAATACATTTTGGCCTTCTTTGCAGGTAGAGGTGTTCTAATCATATACCTCCCCTTCATCTACAGCAGTACATTGCCTTCATTGGAATTGCAAATGTCCTTTTCAGAATTACATTAGCCAAGAATCTGGACCATTGACTGCTGAGCCAATCAGAGCTGCACTGACTTCAACATTTTTGCATCCAGGTGCTGGAGACATTGGATTCAAATTTTTACTGTATTTGCATCCTGTGTAATCATTTATGCCTGGGTAAAGTGGTGTAAAATATACCATTCTGATCTAGTAATATTATATATGTACTTTTCAAAAGGTTCAAAGTAGGCTGTTATCCCTATCCTGGTATCTTCAATGTCTGGACAATTAGATTCTCTTCCACTATCACACTATAAATTATAATGTTCCTTGGAAACTGCTCCTATACATAGTTACCTTGGTGTGGTAAACCTACTTCAGCTAAAGTACCTGCACATCTCCAAAGTTTAAAACATCCTAGAAACTGGTTACTGCATGATGCATGGTCAAACCTATTATGGCTGTGGAATAGTATGATTGCATGGCTGTGGAATAGTGTGATTATGTTAATGTTTGGCTGTAAAATGTTTCTCAGATTTTCTTTACTTCTTGTTCCATTTACAATTGAAGCAGGTCGCCTCTGAATGGACACGGCAGTGGGTCTGACAAGAGAGGTAAACCATTAAATGCATTGACAGAAAGCTTCTAAGATGTAGGGCAAGAAACCCACCTATAATTAACGGGACTGAAAATGTGAGTTGAAAAAATGAGAGAATATGCTGCAGTCACGCTGCCTCTGATGCTGTACATTAAGGAACTGGAATGTTACTAAGAGCCACTTTCATATCACAAAAGTTTTTATGTGAAATAGTACACCGTGGCTAGAATTTTTGGCCTAGTTACTGAAACTGCACTTGATCCAACTTTTGTTAGAATCTGTTAAAAGACTCCCATTCACTTAAGCAGGTTCAATCAGGCCACAAGTCCGAAGGAGAAGTGGGGCTGCAAAGATGGCTAAGAGGTATGGACGGGTAATGTATTTCTAATGAGAGAGCTGTCACTCTCATGCAAGAACTGAGAATGTACAGACTTTAGTACAGTTTTTCCACAGAAAGCAAGCTGCTTCCAAGAGAAAGATTTCCTCCTTGCAATGAGGAAGAGCTCTCCTGTAGGAGACTAACACCTGTACACTTTTCTCCTACGGACTGGGAGGAGTCCAATGCTGGGAAATGCTTCTTGTGCCGCCCCCAGACCAGAGTGACTCCAGTTTGAGGAAAGTGCAGGGAATAGGTGTGCAGGACTCCTTCAGTTCCTGGAAGGAGTGAAACAGTGAAAAAAGATTCCCCATACCTTCCCCTAGTGAAGTGACCTTGATCTGGGGAAAACACAAGGAGCAGAAACAACTCAACTTCTCTCAGGACCAGGAGGAGTTCAGTAGCTGGGAGATGCTCTCCACACATCCCAGTCTGGCTGAACCCAGTCTGGGAGAGTCAGGGAAGCAGCAGCTTCTCCACTTTTCCCAGGACCAGGAGTTGAGCAGTGGAGAAAAGCTCTCCACATCTTCCCCAGATAGGGGTCCCCTGGTTTCTGCAGAACAGAGGCTGCTCCATTCCTTGCAGGGACCAAGAGGATTAGAGCAATAGCTGTTCCCCCTATTTCCCAGTTTAAGAATGTGTGGGGAGCAGGGGAGGAGGAAGAGGTACAGGCTGAAATGCCTGTAAACTCCCTTTCTCACTAGTATTTCTAGTACTCCAAATTTCCCAGAAATTTGAAGCTAGAAATGAACATCTGTCCATGGCCTAAGACACCTTTGTACACCCTCATCCTATGCTGGCAGCAGCTCAGGCCAGTCTTCTGACAAATGCTTGACCAAGTGAATAGTACAATGACCACAATCACTG
This sequence comes from Crocodylus porosus, assembly GCF_001723895.1. Lineage (NCBI taxonomy): Eukaryota > Metazoa > Chordata > Crocodylia > Crocodylidae > Crocodylus > Crocodylus porosus. The sequence goes on along the minus strand of NW_017728949.1, from coordinate 8,940,636 downwards.
GGAAGGAAAGACCTGGCCATGCCCATTCCCCATTTCTCCCTATCCCCAGACTCCACAGTGCATGACTGTACCCATCCCAAGAATTCTCCCTGCCAGCTTAAAAATTGCTTTCTACCCATGGCACACAGCAAAGCAGCCTTCAAAATCAAATAGATCCTGGAATACTGTCTTGTGGGAGGGGAAAGAAATCTTCCCTGGTGACGTTCTTGGAAACTATTTCTTTTTCTCACAAACTTACTGGTATCTTTTCAGAACAATCTTTGGAGTAAGTTCACCTCAAATCTTTCATGTCAAGCAAAGGACTCCTCATATGTGAAACCTACTTTTACTTTGAGGAAATGTCCCATTCCCTTGCTTGTTACTCTGAAAGCTATTTTATAGTAATTGTTTGTCATGTTGTCGTGCTTACCAATTGCAAACGTTGTGGTCTGCAAAGAGACTAATAAAATGAGCTTCTAGAAAAAAAAGTCACCACAGACTTTGCTATGGATAAAAGGTAAATTATTACAAATTATACAAAGAGCTATATTTTCTTATCATCTAACACCAATTATGCTGTTAATAAGAATAACAGAGAGAAAAAGTATTTCAAAAGAATTCTACTTTCTAAAACATTATTGCAATGCCCTTATATCAGAGGTAGCTAAAAATATGAGTTTAGCTTACATAAGCTAATTCAAGGAAAAGATAACTTATGCAGCTAGTGACTAGTCAAGAAAGAAGCAAGCTGTAAGGAGATACGAAACAGCCACCACTAAAAATTCCCTTCTAACTTCTCCGATGTATTATTTGCATCCTATGCTAGTTACCAGATGGCAAATTCCAGTAGGCTGGCGTACTGCCTTATTAGTTACACAGTGTTTAAAGGTCAAGCAGCCATCACTCAGGTAAAGTTAATATACTAACATGACCACTGGGAGGCATATTAACACAAGTAATCCCTTTGAGACTCTCAGTGGAAGTCCAGTGCATTGCATTTCTTCCTCACATCCTCTAGAATATACACATTTATGCAAAGCCAAATGCAATTAGAAAAGGGACACTTTTACAAATCAACACAAATGAATGCTGCTTCTCCCTGGAGCTAATGCAATCTATGCAAAATGATATGATCAGAGCTGCAGCTGCATCACATTTAGTTTCCAAGCATTTTTGGCCTGCAAATGAATTAATTCAGATAGCTTCATCCTAACGTTACTTCATAATTGCAAAAGTATTTCTGACTTTTCATCAAAATCTTTAAAAAATAATGACACCAAATCCATCTCTCCTTATATCCATTAGATCTAATGATGTATTTAGCCTTCTCTTTCCAGTGCCAATCCTGGTGGCATACCATATGCATTCATTTTTATATTTTATGTATTACATTTTATTTATTTCTCTGATTGTATTTCCAGGGAGCTTTCCCATAAAACCAGAGCCTTGTTCCTTTAAGGTTCACCTGCTCTTGATATTTATTTTCCAATAACATAAATTGAGTCAAATACATTACGTCCAAGTCTCCTCTCACTAAATGGATGTCAGTCAGAAGTAGCCCCATTTAAGTCAATAGTCACACTGGTTTCAAGTAGGTTTAATGGACAGCAAGAATGAATGCCTGCTTTGCAATAAAGCTACAGAGATGTACAATTTATTTTGTTAGGTGCTATGTAGATACTAACATCTGTGGCTGTACTAGTTAGTATCAACACTCTAATGGCCATCAGCTACCAAGTTGCATGATGCCCACCCACCAGTGGTGGAGCTATGGTAAAAATTTCCTTCAGTAAATTGTGTTGAATAGTTTATATATTATGGAGACTACATACCTTTATCTGAGATATCCAGTATACCCCTGCCTGAGAGACAATATTTTGAGCTGTTTGCTAAACCAGATTATTGGTCTGCTTCCCTGCTCCCTATTTGTACTTTGAATTCAAAGAGTTAACACCACCATCTCCTAATGGAGAATCAGGTCTTACATTTGACTTTTATTTTTGTCACTTGTATTAGGCTCCTTTGCACTATGCATGCCTATAACAAAAAAGGTGGTCCCTGTTTCCAATAAACTTGTAATAAATTCAGTTGGAAGTTATTAGGAACAGTAGTTGAGCATTTAAGATACAAAGATTCTGCCCTTTTTTCCAGTATAGTATGCTGGGATTTATACTTCTGCAAAGAAGAATGGAAAGCAAGTACTACTAGCTCAGAATAGCAGCATTTCAACCCTAGCTTGTTAAAATGTACTTGGATGGGCATGGTGTCAAGCACTGGAGACTCAGGACAGGTGCACCCAGACTAGTCACTTTGCAGTAAAAGGGCACAGGGATTTACAACATACCAGCTGCTGCATGGAACCTGTCCATGTGCATCTTCTTATCTTATGGTGGCTGAAAGTCCTGTTTAAGCTTTTAGCTATCCTGGGACAAGAGCGTGCACCCAAGCTGTTATTCAAAACACCTGACATGGTAAATCCCTACCTCCTTTCACCTCACAGTAGCTACTTCCTGTTCCCTGCCCTTTGGCTCCCTCCCAACATGCCAATATCACTTCCTAGGAATAAGATATGAAGTTAGGATAAAGAAAACACCAAAAAGCCATTGTTTGGCAGCCGTTCTGCCAGCATAAAAGATCAGAGAAGTTAGGGATGAGAATAGCCTATCATACAGCATGGGTTATCTGTCCATCCCTCCCCAACCAGTGATTCCTTCAATAAGCTGTCCAGGTATATATCACTGTCAGGTAACAGGGCTCTTTGGGGAAGTTATTTCCATTTAACATGTCTCACTTTTAGGTCATTTTTGTGCTATTAACACAAATGTTTCCTTTGCACTTTTTCATATCATGGTAATTCCACACCATTTTTGGTTTGCATCTTTTGGAATCCCTCATGCCCTATCCCTACCTTGGATCTAGTCAGGACCTCTTCATATTTTACTAACTGGGGAAAGGCAGTGTAGCCATAAACCCCAACCTGGGAACCTCTGAATTAAACAATGTCCTTCCATTTGGGGGGCTAAAATTCTGAAGTTGATTTGAGAATCCATTAGTCAACGAGTGTGATTCAGATCGCTTGATCTCTCCACACTCCTCTGCAGAATCAGCCCCTTAATCAAAAATGTTGTTCAGACTTTAATCAAGAATCAGCAGTAATATGAGGATCATTTCTGTTTTGCCAAAATCCCCCCTTCAAATCTCTGAGCCCAAACCAGGCAAAGTTCATAGAAGTCTTTCCATTTGCTTCATTGTGCTTTGGATCAAACCTCATTTCACATATACCCAGAGATTATTAACACACACTGTTCAGCAACATCTTTCATAGCCCATGAAAGCCACTCCAAGGTGCTCTGGAGCCAATCCAGTAAACAATTGCTTTTGATGAGTAGTATGTATCCAACTGCAGGAGCCTTGGGGACAGAATTTAATTGGAGAGTGGTGGAAGGGGAGAGGAAAGTGAACCTTGACATTCCAAAATGTCTCAAGTTTGCCTCAAAAAATATTTGGATGTTTTGGGTTTTTTAAGCCAACCCCAGATCTGGGCAGGACTTGAAATATTTTTTTCAAATATTTCCCACGGAAAATATCTTTTTTAGTCTGATGTCTTACGACCATATGACAAGGGTGTAAGGGGATGTGAATGGAACCACCCTTTATATTGCATGAGAGGCAGTACCTTGCACTACCTGAGGCAAACCACTTATGTTTCCATAAACAGAACCAACAGGAAGCTGCTCTATGTTCTAAAAAGTGAGCTACCATATTTACTCAAATAGAAGATGATGCCGATTATAAGATGACCCCCCCCCCTCAAATTATATTCTATATATGATATTAGTCCAAAGCCAAAGGCTCATTATTTACCATATAGTTCATTGGGCTGGACCCCACCAGAGTCAAGAGAATTTCAAGCCATGGTGACATCACAGCTCATCACTGTCCAGTATGTGTGTACACTCCTGGTTTGAGGAAGAAAAGGGAGAATTGCCTTTTTTTGCACTGACTAACATTCATAGTTACTGTATTTGCTCAAATACATGAGTATGGGGGGAAAAGCCCCATTCTGAATTCCGTTATCACCAGCAAAACCTTTTCCCCAAGCCCCATACATAAAACAGATAGATTTTTCTTTTCTTGGCTGCCTACCACTGTTGTGTGTGATAGAAGGCAAAATTGTGGGGTGCATCTGTGCCCTGAAGTCACCTCTATCAGGCTTTGATATGGAGATATCTATAAATAGAATATTAGGATTTAGGATCATGCAGCGCCTTCACACTTGACTGACATACCAGAGCAAATGGACCATCCAACCTGTCTAACCCCTTCCCACTAGTGAATCAGATATATGTATATATCTATATAGCTATACCTATATAGCCATTTTAGAGTGTATATGACTATGCTTACCCTTCCCTATCCTGTATTGTGTGTGTGTGAGAGAGAGAGAGATCTATATATAGACATAGAAATAGATATATAGATATCTATATATAGAGAGACGCTATATATATATCTCTACATCTATACAAATCTCTATATATCTGTATCTCTCTATATAGATATAGAGATAGATAAAGAGATCTCTCTCTGTATAGATATATATAATTATAAATATAGAGATAGATATATCTCTATATATAATCTATATATAGATCTATATATCTATTTATAGATTGCATATAGAGCTATATAGAGAGATATCTCTATATCTATAGCTATCTCTTTCTTTCTCTCTCTCACACACACACAAACACACACACACACACACACACACACACTGCAGGATAGGGAAGGGTAAGCACAGCCATATACAGTCTAAAATGGCTTCACCTGGCTATCCATAAGGAAGAAAACCTGAGGAATATAGACTCTTACAGAAGCAAAGCCCAGGAAGTTTGTGTTACATTAAAAATGCATGCCAATAAGTACTTAAGGTATATTAACCTCATTTAAGAGCTCTGATCCAAACATTTTGATCATTTGTAATTACAAATGTTGGTCCGAAATCTGTCATCTCATTTTGTAAGTGAAGCCAGTTTGCTGTGAGAATACAGCAGCAACATTTAGGTTGATAATAATCCTGCAGACCAGACTTCTCTAACATCCAGTTGCAGGATTCCATTAGCCAAACTAAGGCCTGATCCAAAACTCACTAAAATTACAGGAGTTCTACTATGGATTTCAAGAACTCTGGAATAAGCCCTACATCTGCTGGCTAGAAAATCCCAGCCAACCCAAGTAGCCCAGCAACAAACATCAGTAAATGACAACGTATAACAAGCCAACTGAACAAACACATGGGGCTCCTGAATCTTCACTTTCCATATTCACCTTCTTTATAGCCTGCTGAAGAAATCAGAACCCTCCTGATAGAGAAGCTCGGGTAGGTCTAGATAAGGTATATACCCTCTTTCTGTTATGACCCAGAATGTGCTGACAAGATTCAATCTCACTGAAGCTTGCCACTCCCTGCCCCTTTCTGGCTTCCTAAAAATAGCCTTAGGAAAATGTCCATCAAGAAACAGATCCTTTTATCTCTTTGCCCTAAGAAAGTTAAAGAACTCTCTGAGGGGAGTGGCTACTTCCTTCTGAAACCTGATCCATGCTGTGATATCACAGCCTCTGAATAAATAAGAAGAAAGGCCAGAAAGGAAGGACCACTCTCAGGGATTCACAGAACCTTCATCTTATTCCTCCAGCCTGCCAGCTGCTCTTCCTTTCCAACTGTCTCAATCATGGTGGGTCCACAGTAAAATTAATTCTTAACAGTAAGCCAGTGATTTTAAATGGGGTATCTGGCTTCTCGTTTGGGTTAGTCCTACAAGGAAAGAGAGCCAGAGAAACAGTTTAGTTTGCATAGGAAGGGGAACCTCTATATATTTGATTTGGCCTTTGGTGTAATAGTAAAGTTTACTGGATTGTGTTGGATTGTCCAGTTAATCTCGTCTCCTATATCAGTAAGTGGTGGCAGCATAGTTTCTATCACTTAAGTTTAATAGTTATTATTTGCTAGTATTCTGTGCTAATCTGCTTTTGTCTCTGATACAATCTGCTGTGGTTGCAAAGGAATCATATACTGTGATCAAATATTATCTTAGAAACAAAGTGCTGACAAACAACTAATTTAAAACAAATAGACTTTTAATGTATTGGTTTATTTTCCATCCTAACATTAAAAGCTGATGGTTAAGCAATGATATTTGCAATGATGTTATGTGTCAGTAGTAAAATGGTAAATGGCCTGAAAGTGCATTAGCAACTTCTTCGTTAGTTAAGATACATTTGATTTATTATATACTGCACTCATAGTTATGCCCTTGATGTACATTTCAACCAAATCTTTAAGTAGTCTTTGCAGTGCATTTTTTACCAGGCAGATACTCACTAATATAGTTGCTAGTTGCATGGCCTAGTTACATTTTGCAGGGCAGAGATGTCAGAACACTCAGCTACTATGTGCTATTTTCTTTTTTCTGTCAATGCATTTTCAATGGTACTAGTTCTCTTTTTCTCTTTTTCTCCCAACTGCAGTCCTTCAGTGCTGACCAAATTAATGGTAAGTGGAACAGAAATTTAACTCCAATGGTGCTCAGGTGGACCAATGCTTATCAAATGTGGATGCTCACTAGTCTAAACAGGACTTAACTCTTTTGATCGCCCTGTTGGTATCCAAACTACTTCTGAGAAACAAGCCCATTTTATGTCTCTTTGGAAGATAACTCACAGAGTGAGCAGGATGCTTTAAAATCCACAGGTTCTCCCCCTCTTTTAAGCCATTTTTGATTGATTTCCTTCCAACAGATTGAATTCTCCAGGGAGCAGCAGGATGGTAAGTTACAAGACAGCCAACAATATATATGTACATGCGTTCTGATAAAAGGACATAATTAAAAAAATAATCTTTAGGAAGACAGGATGACAGTACTTTGGCTAGTGAAAATCAGTATAGGTCCACAGATGTCATTGGCTTATGATGATTTACACCAGCTAAGGAACTGACCCTAGGTTTCCAAATAACTTATCCGAACGCTAATTACATGCTGCCTAAACCACCATTACCATACATCCAAGAATATTTATTGGCTTCAGTGTTTTTGCCACATGCTCTTAAAAGTACCAACCTACTAGTGTTCTATTAAATGAATGCTGAGAAGGAGTTTTATGAAAAGAAAGCCAAGGCTAGAAAATCAACTTAGCTGTGGTAATGGTGTACTGTTATGTGTATAAATGGAAGATTAAAAAATTCTATCAAAAGCCAGCTTGTCATTCTTGGTTGAGATGCATTAAGGGAAAGGTGGAGGGAGAAGGGAAGATATATTGCTTTAAATAAATGTATGAAGCATAGACATGCTTAGCAAATAAACTTACTCAAGTAAATTGATGTATATAATGTAACAAGCTGAACACAGTGCAGTCCTACTGCACAGTGGTCTTTCCTGCCTCTGTGAATAGGTCAGGGATACAGGTTATGCTCTAACTTTAAAAAAAAGTCCTTTTTGAAATATATAAATATAAGTGCTTTAAACACCTGAATAGACACGTTTAAACTGTGTTAAATGATGTTGGTTAAAAACTAACAACAGTAAAATATAGAAGTTCATAAGGTAGACCCCTGCTGTGACCATCTCCTGTTTTATGAGGAAAGATACAACAAATTGATTAGAAATCAAAAGAGAAACAGTGGAAACGGGCTTAAATCATGGAGTCCCTATCTGAAAGACTGTAGGATAAATTCTGTTCTTGGTAGGTCCAAAGCAAGAGAATAATTGTCAAAGTTATACTAATATGAAAGATCTAAACCCTCTTCCTCAGATCCAAACACTTCTGATCAGGAAGGAGGTTGAATTGTATTCATCCCTTATTATAACTACTAAACTTTTAGAAAAGGGTTGCAAATCATTAGAAAAAAATCCCATCCATTTATTGAGCATATAAAGCAACAGATTTCCCAGCATCTATCCCAGCATTTGAAAGTATTGATTTGTTGTCATAGTGTGGTGAATGAGAGACAGAATAACTTTTTTACTACATCAACTCCCCACCCGTTGTCTCTTCCCATCTGCTCCAGTCCTATCCTGCACACACTTTTACTACTTAAGCATGTTACAAAATTTCTAGCTGAGCATAATGCTGCTTGAGCCAGATTTAGACTTGCTTAGACAAGCCTGAAGTAGGACAAACTGCAGAGCAATCAGTGGAGGCACACAAGGGTAAGACAGGTAAGTGAGATGAAAAAAGAACAAGCCCTCTTCATTGAACTGAGGAGATGCCACAATGAATGTGAAAGTTTTTGGATTTAAAAAATAGAGAGGGAGAACACATTTTTTGCAGCATGCGTTACTTTTTTGCAAATGGCAATACAGTCATGTATATTTATAACTATATGTGTTATTGTATATTATATATTTATGTGATATCTGGAAACTTATATTTGGATAAGTATCTTTAATATACTAGATGAAGACTCAAATAACCTGCTATAAAATCAGCAAAATTCTATGGACTTTAGTCAGTACAAAGCTGATAGGTTGAAAGAGATTTATTGAAATCCTGAAGTCCGAGATTTTAAAACCCACAGTAAAAGTTGTAAGGGAAGAAGGCTACCAATCAAGGGTATCGGTTCCAACACATCAGACAGTAAGAGGATTAATTTCAGATATATTAGATTACAGTCTAGCAGACCTACATCCTGCCTCAGCAGTTTTGCTGGGTGCCAGTGAATCCACCAGCAAGACTGTATATGGAGGGCTAAACCAGGCCGCAAAATACCTCAGTTTCACATATCCCTAAGAAAGATGAACATAGTTTGATATATGACTTAATGATTGTAAGCTTGTTCCAAGGCAGGAAGAGCATCTATTTATCCACAGCACAAAGCAATATCTTTCTCGTGCAATACATTTGCAAAATGAATACATTAGTGGACAGAACACCTTTATAACTGGCTTATACTGCAGTTGACCACAAGTTGGCTAATCCTTAGGTTGTAAATTACAATAGATCTATATAGCACAGATCGTGGAGTTCTTCATAAAACAAAATCAGCTAAAATTAACCTTTAGGTAAACTCTTATTTTTTCTAATTTTTTGCTGCGAATGCTATAAAAGTAAAAAAATGAAATATTCCATAAGCAGCCGTGGAGTTGAAGATAAAGTCTGAGAATTCAGTGAACAAGATTTTTCCCATGAATTTTTATAGAAGAAATGTCAAAATCTCAAGGTACTGATTGATATCTATATGAATCAGCTTTGGATGTGGGAAGCAAGGATGTTGAAACTTTGACATAAAGATAATTTATTGGTTTGACAAATCAGATAACTGTTGCCAAAGAAGAACGATATAGATCTGTCCAGTACCTGCCAGGTCTGGGTATGACCTACCCAGTCTAGGTGAGATAGAACATGACATGACAGAGATTTGGGTATCAATTTAATTGTCATACAACTTTATGGGGAAAGGTTGCCTTCAAATGCTTCAAATTTCACATTAACAGCTGAACAGATGAGATACTGGGATCACAGTCTGGGTCCTTCAAAGCTGGCAGACCTTTAGCACTGCAAGGTGCTTTTACAAAAGATTTTCATCCCCTTGGTGAAAGAAAATCAAATGGATTATTCAAGAACTTTTTTACCTTCCACTGTTAAGCTTTGTTAAGAAACTTGTTCTTAAATGGCAACATTTATAGCAAGCTTATCTTCCTTGGCACTTAAAATAACCACAGGGGGCAATTACAAAGCTACTGTTGGCTACTTGAGCCAAGAAAGAGATGAAAGGCAGGTAGAAAAGGTTAAAAATAGTGAAACTGAAGTAGTACAGGTTGTGATGTTTTTGCTTGAGGCCAGGAGCCAAGATCTATGATGGCACAACTCCACTAAGTCAGTGGAATTATGTCAGAAGAGAATCTAGCCCCATTTCTTCAATATGCAGTGCTTCATACTGAGGTGCTCCACTCAACTAACCCTCATTTTCTCCTTGCAGACTTCAAGGAGGCGTTCCTCCTCTTTGACAGAACTGGTGATGGCAAGATCACCCTAGACCAAGTTGGTGATATCATCCGTGCTCTGGGACAGAACCCAACAAATGCTGAAGTCAATAAGATCATGGGAAACCCCAGCAAAGAAGGTAACTAAACTATAAGCTTCAAGTGTGGATTTTTCCTCAGTATGTGGAGATATCATCCTTTCTTGGTTAGAAAATGATGGTGGCAACAGACACTGGGAGTGGCTAGTTCAGCAAGAAAAATCTCTCAGCTAGAACCTTTGAATTCTTGCTAGATCTGTTCAAGGAGGCAGGTAAAGAAGGGAAATACATTCTGAGAAGGGGAATAGATTGCATCTGATTTAGGCTTTAAAGGAATCCAGGTTTGACCATTTGATTGTCAGGTTAATGCAGGCATAACTTGCTGATAAGTGTGTGTTAAAGACTTCCTTTCTCCCCAGTACACAGAACATAAGAGGCTGCTACAAAACCAAAATTACAGTACCATACATTTGACACCCCTGAGCTAGACAGTTCTATTAGCTCTGCTAACTTCACAAAGATAACATAAGAAATATGAAGGGCATCTTCTTTTACGAATATGCTAGCTCTCAGTATCACTTTCGTCACATAGGATCTCAAAATAATTTTAAATGAAGATAGTAATTAACTACCAAGGACTTCAAGTTAAATTGTGAAACAGTTTCCATTACAATGCTCTTTCCCTATGCTCAGAAATCTAATATTTAGCAATCTACTATGTTTCATCTCTGGCCAGACACTGATCTTTTTGTAAGAGGTCACATATCACAGCTTTGCTCTGATTAAAAATACTTGGGTTTAGCATCAACAAAGACTTCATTAGCAAACAATTGAGTTTAGTTCACTAAAGTTAGGAGTATTTTAAAAATTAGTTGCAGAGCTCATGTAGTGATAAACTTGAGTAGATGTGCTGAGTGGGAATTAACAAGCTCTCCTAGCAAAATCAGCCAAGCTTGTAAGATAAACAGTTTTTTAAAAAGAAAAGAAACCTTGGGATTGAGCTCACTGGGCATAACTACATGAGAAGTTTACTGTGGAGTTGCCTAATTAGCTCTGCAGTAAATGCCTCACATTTACACATTCAGTGCTATTAGGATGGAGAAAACTAACTAACTCCACAGCAGGTTAGTACTGGTGAACCAAGTATTGTCCTGCTGCAGAATTTTTTACTCCACAGCAGCACATGTGTAGATGCTGGAGGGGCTGGCTTGGGCATGAGGGTGCTTCAGTGCAGGGACTGCCTGCCTGCCAGTCCCACACTGGCACACCCTCAGGCCCCAGCCAGCCCCTCCACAGCATGTTTAGTCTGGTTGGAGCAGCCCTGGGATGGCAAGCTGACCCCCTGGACCCCCCTACCAACCTGCGTTGCTCCAATCCAGATCAACCTGCTACAGTCCTGGACATACATGTAAATGGTGTGCCTGGGAGCAATACATTCCAGTGCAATGGACACCAGAGTTTATTGCTTTGCATTAATTGCACAAATAGATGCGCCCACAGAGACTTAAATATGAAAGTAACTGGAATGCCATGGGACTACTGATGAGTGTGAAATCAGGCACATGCTTTAGACTTTGCAAAATTGGCCTCAAGATATTAAATATAAGATAACGAACATTAATGCAATACTGTTGTTAACTTTATTCCATTTACACGAATTTGGATTCACTGCATATAACTAACATAATCTATGTTCTCTTATTAGATGATTCATAGAGAGCAAGACTTGGTGCTATGCTTCCAGGAGGTGCAGCACAGAACCTTAGCCCAACCAGTGGCTGTCACAGGAGCACGTGGGTGCCCTGTTCCTATGAAGGAATAAGGGCTGCTGAAGCTCCCTGAGACAGCACAGGTGTTGGTTGCCGAAGCAGCCAGGCTGGTCACATGACCAGAAGGGGGCAGGGCCGGGCCTTTATAAACAGCCCAGGCCAAAGCCTAGCGGCAGTTCCCTTTGGGCAGCCTGAGGTGTAGGAGCAGCCTAGCCTAGCCTAGCCTAGCCTAGCCTGGCCTGGCCTGGCCTGGCCTGGCCTGGCCTGAACACCCAAGGGGCTGCACCATGGTAAGGGTGGAGAGAACCCTGACTGGGAGGCCTTTGCAAGAGAGCCAGGTGGGCCTAGATCCTATGTTATAGCCAGGAGGCTTATTGTTGTGTTACAGCCAGTTGGCTTACGGTTCTGTTTAGTTATTGTTATACTGGAGGACCGGGAGAGGCTGTAGGGGATGGAGGAGGCCTCAGTAGGAGCTCCCCAGTGGAGTGGGAGGTTCCTGGGAGGGCACAGCGATTGGTGCCGGAGTTGGCACTGCAGGTGAGTGCCAGAGAGAGGCACGAGGTTGTGGGGTGTTGTGACCCCGGCCCTGTGGGAGGGCGGTATTCTGCCAGCGCAGCGTAGGCCCCAGAGAGGGCGAGGGGCGTGCGAAGCGCAGCGTAGGCCCCAGAGAGGGCTGAGCGCACGGGCAGGAGCCCGGACAGGGCCGCGCGTACATTTGACAGGCCCTGAGAGGGCGCGTATACAGTAAGGGCGTGAAGGGTGTGTATACTGGAGAGGCCCCAGGAGAGGGGCACTTATATTGGAAAGACCCCGGAGAGGGCGTTTACAGAAGAGAAGCCCGGAAAAGGGTGAGAGTGTGTACAGAAGCCCAGGAGGGGCGAGTATATTGGGCACGCATATTGAGAGACCCCAGGAAGGGGCGAGCATACAGACAAAGTCCAGCACATCTGCGAGGCTTGGGGCATGCTAAAGGGGAGGTTGGAGGCACGCATAGCCCATAAGGCTGGGGTGCGCCAGGTCAGTACCTCCAGGATAGGGGACAGGATATACTTAGCACCGTGTCAAAGCAGACAATAAAGGCAGCCTCCATTACAAAACTATATAACACCAAGACGTGGCGGGCAAGATAGAGGGTGCTGAATCGCCTATTTGACACGGTAGGGGGCACTAGAGAGATCACGGCCGCTCCTAGGTCCCCACACCGTGACAGTGGCCAAGGTGGCTTTTAAGTATCTTTCTGCCTTTGGATCTCAAGCAACTTGTGAGACTAGAGAGGCCTCTGGCATAACTTAAAAATCCCCAGGGACTCATACAAGTATAAACATCCTTCTCTGGTCACTGCTTCCATGGTTGCCCAAAATATCCACAGTATTTAGTCCTGGAGTCCCACTCCAAGAACACCCTGGAAATGTCCACCATCAGCAGGGAACCATTTGTGGAAAGTTCCACTGCCAAAAGGAAAATATATAATAAAAAAAAGATGATGGGGGGAAAAGTGGGACTGAACTATGGTAAAAATAGACACCAGAATGTTATCAGTACCATGTCTCCAGTCACAGTAAAAACCTGAGTCTTAGTCCGTAGCTAAAGGCTTTAAGGCTTATAGGGAAATAAAGTGAATAAATGTGAAAGAGAGAGAGGGACATGACTGAGGTGGGAGGCTGTCCCATATTCCAGCCTGATGATTCAGAAGGTTACTGGTGATTGGAGTTTACATATCTCCAATAATATTTGTAACTAACACTTTCTTTCCAGAAATGGGTGCCAAGAGAATTGGGTTTGAGGAGTTCCTGCCCATGTTGCAGGCAGCAGCCAACAACAAGGAGCAAGGTACCTTTGAAGACTTTGTTGAAGGTCTGCGTGTCTTTGACAAAGAGGCCAATGGCACAGTCATGGGTGCTGAACTTCGTCATGTACTGGCTACTCTAGGTAAGGAATTTTTCATTTCAGGGAGAGATTAAAAAGCTAGCATTGCTCAAGGGCATGAGAAAGAGAGAGCACAATTAAACAAGGGGGCACTCCAATCAGTGGGGAGAAAGGATTATGGCAACAAAGCTAGACTTGTGAGAAATTTAAAGTGGCAGCATAAAAGGACAGGGGACTAGCAACCCAAATTAGAATCCAAAACAAAAAATCTTTTCTATTTCTAAAATCAGTTTTGGGGAGTCAAAAAAATTCCTGACTGAGGAACAGTGAGAAAATCCATGCTTTCATGAAAATAAGGTTATGTTGCCAGTGGCAAAGGATGAGGCCCATGGCTTCCATATGCACTTGGAGCAGTGACAGTAGTATGTGTGTGTATCTATGGGAAACTTATACAGAAAACTGAACTGTAATTGAATGAATTCATGACGGAAGGAACTTACGATAACTTATGAAAAAGACAGTAGAGCCTCTGGAATCAATATAGGTTTAATATAATTTGACGGTCTAGGGGGTGTAGATATTAACCCAGTTCTATTCATGCTTCAGGGGAGAAGATGTCGGAAGAGCAAGTAGACGAACTGTTGAAAGGCCAGGAAGACTCCAATGGCTGCATCAACTATGAGGGTAAGTGCTGACCTTCAAGAACCTCAGCTCTTTTCTGTTCTACATTTGGTGCCTTTTTAAAAGGTTTCATTCAGCATATATATTTTGTTTAATGGTGACATCTTTTATGTCTATTATCAGTGAGCTTCCTTCAGATAAATCTTCTGGAGAAAGCTATCATTGAAAGGGTTACTCTAAAAGACAGATCAGTGGCAGGGACTGCTAAAATGACTGCACACAACACAGCCAGCCAGAAATCAGGAGGCTAAAATAAAGACTCTGTTCAGCTAGATGTGGCCTACATTGGTTCTAATTAGGCAAGAACTGAATTTGAAAAAGTTGTGACTAAGTAAAGTGAACCCAGAACTGATGCTTGTAGGGAACATGTTATTTGGCACTTACCTTGCTTTGTCACATAATAGCAAGGAGCAGAACAGTAAGAATTTAGAATTTCATTATAATTTATCAGAAGCTCAGTCTGATTAGTACAGCATATTTCCCTTTAGAGAATTAATATCTTGAGTTTTCCAACTGTTTAGGCTGTGATATACCGTTATAAATGAAATTACTTCTACCCCTACTAACTCTCTATCAAATCTATTACTCCACAGCATTTGTGAAACACATCATGTCTGTTTAAATGAATTCCTCAAGACACAAGCTGGTATGTCCCTATATGTGCATGCTTTACCTTTCTGTGGTACTTTGATTAGTGGATTCTGTCTGGATTCAGTACTGGGAACTGATTTGGGAATCAATAAGATCATTACTCATGCCCTACCATACAAATAACAAAGGGACAGAGTGCTGTCCAGTGGCAGGGGCATGGGAATCAGACTGTTTGGATCCATTCACAGATCTACAACTGCCTATATTACCTGGGCAGGTCCTCTGACTGCTGCCTCAGTTTCCAAGACTCTGAAATGATTATGTGCTTAGCATGAGTTAACATGAAAATGTTGTTGCTTAAATACTCTTTCAGTGCAGTTTTATATCTTCACAGTAGTATACAAATAAGACTTTAACATACAAATATCAACTACTAGAGATTCTTATGGTATCCTATGAATATTGAAAACCTTACATGAACTTGAAAGAACTTGAAAACCTTGCGCAAACTACAAAGATTCGCTTGTGATACTAAATAGAAGTTCTTTGAAACAACTGTTCCAATGGTTATACCACCACTGAAGAAAAACTATTCTAGCTGGCACATGTTTCTTTTATATTGTTTCAAACAAAACACCTTCAGTCCACCCATTAAGAAATCATATCCTGGGTTATTATTAGTCATTTCGGTTCTTTCTTGAAAAATATGATAAATTCTTACTCTGTCATCTTCTTCTCTTCCCAGAGCAATTTAGTCCCTGAAGACCTGGAGGCACCTGAAATTTGCCTCAGTAAGACTCTTGCTCTATCCAGTACCATCAATCTGGAAACCATACAGGACTGTATTATATGCCCCCTTACCCAAGATGCCAATTTTTTTTTATCAAAAGTATCTTCCTCTGGATCATCACTTACGTTTCACAAATTGAACAGTTGCTGAGGCAAGCTAGATGGAATAAATTACTGAAGTTGTCAAGCCTGATTATCTGTTTTCCATATTGTTTGCCATGAAGCAACGTATGCCCTTGAAAAATGCAACAATAAATCCCTGTGGTCAGTCTGTGGCTGTACAGTCTTTCTTTCTCCCATTCAAAACTTCATTTACATCTTAGTTTATTTTCTCTGTATATTTAATTTCACAAAATAAAGTGTAATGGAATAATACAGACTTTTTAGGGGCTAGTTCGATTAATCTGGATCAAAGGGATTTTTTTCACTTGGCACCAGAAGAAGGAATAATTAGAGCCACACCCTAAATTAGCATTAAGTTGTTCTTTGGAGACAGACAAGTTGCGTCTATTGTAAAAAAAAAATACTTTGAAAGATGGAGCCCATCCAGGTCTTTGAACAGTTTGCCAGCCTAGAACAGGCAGATGCTGGGTATTCTACCAGGCCTTACTTCCTCCCTCCCCTTACACACAAAGCACACCCTGCAATGGCCTTACTCCCAGACCTGTCAAATACTGGTAAAACCCAAGCCAGGGGCAAAAAGATAACAGAATGGTAAATTCACAAGCAGAAGAGTTTCTCCTGTCAAAGCTGATAGCAAAACCATCTAATTCAAACGTAGCTGAAGTGGGCCCAAAAATATTATGTAGGAAAGAAGGTAAATGATGCTCTGTACAAGGGTGCATTTATAGATTTACTTATGAACAAACAATATAGGTGAATAGAACAAGTCTCCAAGAATATCTGAAGCCACTATTAATGGCAAGATGCAAGCCACACTATGGCATTTATAGTTTTCTGGTTTATGCTAGTAAGGCTTGGTTTACCCTTTCTATAATAACTGCTGAAGTAACCAAATCCCAAAGCTGCACTGTTACTGGCATGTTCTCTCCTTAAATGTAGCTCCTTTTTCTCTTCCTTACACACTCATAAAACTGCCTTAATTCCCTGAGCGTCAGCTTGTTCTATTACAGTCTAACTTAACCTTATTAAGTTACTATGTACAAAATGCCCATAATTCAATTGATAACAGGTGCAAGGAAGGGGCTGGGGGGGGGAATCAAAGTGACAATCATCCTTAGCATGCCAACCAACTGGAGAAATGACAGCTGCCTGATTTCTAAGTCTTCAAAAAGAAGTGCCATTTAAACTCCTGACATGCCAGCAAATGTGGCCAAATTAATTGCTGAATTATTTTCTATATGGAGACCTCAGTCAGCAGGAAATTTATAGGGTTTCCAGCATACTCAATAGAAGTAAAGCACACTTGGTGGTAAAAAAGAAAAAATATATATTTATTTAACCTTGCCCTAAAAAGTCCAGAAGGAAAAAAAAAAGGATTAGATACATGTTAGGCAGTTATTTATAGTGACAGGGGGGTGTCAGTCGAGGGGACTACTACACCAGAGGACTTCTTTACACATAAAGTTAATCTATTTAAACACAGTTCCTTTCCTAATAAAGCCCTAAAATTTAAACAATAACAAAAAATAAGTATTTTTCAGCATTTATGCTCTTGGCTTATTGTTTCCACTTCACCCTTGCACTACCATATTTCCTTGTCCAATTTTTTACATAATCTGTACTATACAATACATCTATACTTGAGTTGTCCACGTGGCCAGAACATGTCTAATTTATTCTCTTAGTTAGGAATTGTAGATTTTATTTTTAAACTTGAACATTCTTCATACACATGTGAGTAGTGGCACTGAGCGCAATGTAACTCATACATGAAGTTAAGTATATGCCTACACATTTCAGAAAGGCTTGACTTTCTGTATTTATTGAAAACCAATTTTTATTTTAAAAAAAAATCAACAAACCCACCCAAAACTAGTCTTTTTTGGCACAACCAAACTAATAATTTCTTTGAACACCAGTGCCAAGGAAGAAGCCATTGTCATTAAAGTTCTTACCCTTCATAGCCTTGGACAGAAAGAATTTTACCAAACAAAGCAAAGATTAAAATGGAAATAATGTTTCATTTATTTAAAGAGATTGTTGTATTTTGTCGTGTTGAGCTGGAAACAGTATTTCTCATCCAATGAGATATTTTAAGTTTTTAAACTTTTCTCCCATACTAAGAAGGGGCAGCAATCAGGATCTCAAAACTACTCACAAAGCAATAATGCATTAAATAAAAATGTTTGGATCAGGTCAGTTTAAACATTTCATTTCTATTTTGTGCTCTCTTCCTAGTTTAAAACCTTTTCCTAATATACATGAATTACACTTCCAAGCTAAAAGTATAATTTTGAATCAGAGAAATTAAGCTCAATTTTGAAGTATGGTTTTACAATTTCAAAACTTTTAATTGGGAGATTCTGGGAAAACAACTCTCTCATGAACAGCTTTGGTTTTATCAGATAAACATTTGACAATAAAACCTCACCCTCTCCTCTGCCCTAGAAAATCCCTAACCAGTTGTAGTATTTAATAGGCTGGATAAAGAAAAAAACCAACCCACCTTTGCTTCCCTTAGGAATCATTTAAGGTTGGACAGCCTGTTTAATAATATTTATAATGCCTTCCTGCCAGCGACTCATCAAGGACTTTATTTTGTTTGGGACATTGTCCAGTTTAAGCCCCCCTCTCCCTTGTTCCTGCTCCCTGCTGACAACATAATACACAACACAACAACTACCACTAATTGTAATTGATACCTTCAGAGAAGCCATGGACACTTAACCTCTCTGTCAGTCTCTCTCAACCTCAAAACTATTTCCTACAGATCAAGAGTAAGGCAAATGTGGAAGCTTGTCCTGGGTCTGTTAGTGCTACATGCAGAAAAGAAGCCCCTTGTCCTGATCATCTGAAATCTCTTGTATTCGTGTCCATCATGTTGTTAATTAACATGTTTTTTATTAATAAAGATGACTGCCCAACTAATTCCTTGATAGCAGGGGCATTTTCCATCATGACATTTCAGTTGCAACATACCAGTTACTGGTGGAAAGAAATAAGTTCCCTGATCAGCTGTGATAGCTTTTGTTTGAGAACCTAGTCAGACGGTGAGGAACAGTGGCCAAAGACTTTTAGCGAGTAGATGTATGCAGTTTCTTTCTTGACAAAGGGTTGTACAGAACCCCTTTCCTAGCTCTCAGGAAGGACACAAACACTACATCCATGAACAAAAAAAATCCAGTTGCTTCTGCTTAATGCAGGGATAGTAGCTAAGGATACAGTCAAAAGGACAGTATGTATGGGCTGAGCTGATTCAATTTCAAATTCAAAGGAATTCGAAAAGGAGCTGATGCTGTATCTGCTAATATGTCTTAAACACTACATCCTCTTCTTGGAAAAGGGAAAAATCCAGGCAAAAAGAAGTCCTTTTGTGCTATTTGTACCAACACTGGTTATACAAGACCTTTCTGGCATCATTGTTCTATTTAAAAGGCATGCTTCATTGTCTCCTAGAACTTAATTTATTCAAACTTCAGAATGTAAGTTGCTGGTACCCTGGTATATTAGTGACATGTATCACCTGTCACAGACTCTCATGCTCATCTGTAGCCTGCTCATGTTACCAAACTGTTTTATACTTAAACAGAGCTAGAAACTCTCTCATACTTACATTTTAAAGGGAACTCCTGCTTGTCTGAGTACTAAATAATTTTATTTTACATAACAAAAATTAAGATTTTTTTTTAAATTCCCCCCAAGCCACATTTTAGGAGCAGCACTGCATGTGTTATGAAAGCACCGACTGAAATATGAGTTCAGGAAAACAGAAAGAGTCTACTACTTGTGAGGCAGAAAACACAATTTTCAAAAATCCTTCAAGTCTTTAATGCCATCAATTGTTAATTGTATTATAGCAATGGTTGTCACCTAGGGGTATGCGTACCCCTAGGGGTACTTGAAAAGATTGTAGGGGGTGCACAGAATGAATGAGAAAAAATTACTTTTTCATAGAGGTGCACTAATACATTAGTCCCATATCAGATTGGCACTGATATAAGGAAAAGTGACTGTATCGGCAATCATCTTTTTTTGGCTGATGTGGCCATGTGGCCAATAAATGTCCCGTAAATGCACGCAGCTGCAGCACAGCATGCAGGTGGCCAGGAGTGCAGCCCAGCAGTGTGGAAAGCAGCGGGTCCAGCTGGTAAGTCTGTTGTGTGGGAAGAAGCATGGGAGGGGCAGATTGAGGCCCCAGCGGTGAGGGAGGAAGTGGGGCTGGGGCTGGGGCTGGGGCAGGCAC
>NW_017728949.1:8917893-8919874 GCF_001723895.1 Crocodylus porosus | reverse complement strand
TTTCTAGGGTCTTGGTAATTCTATCAATGTGCTGCTTGTGTACTTGTGTTTCTATACGGAGCTGTATATCTCCCTTCTGCAAGTCCTCACCCCCAATGGAGCTATCTTGCAGGACTCAGTTTCAATGGGGCTGGGTTCCTCCAATAACCAAATCAGTCATACACACAAACACACACAGATTAACGTGACACGCCTGACCCAGCCAGGTTGATCAGCATGGACAGGCTGACACCCTCATATGCCAAGAATCAGTTCATCAGGGCAACAATAAACTGCAGTCAGACACAAGCACACAAGTAAACAGAATACCTTTGAATCTGGCAGGGTGTCCAGCTGGCACCCTCATAGGCCAGCATTTATTTCATTAGGGCATGTCTGAGCCAAACTGGGTCAATCAGCCTGTACAAGCTGATCCCCTTATGTGTTTCAAACTCAGCACGTCCCAATCTTTAGCCTCTTGATGAGCAGATCCCACAGTATTTGGGGGCTTCACAGGGATCTTTAGCTTAGGTAAAAGAAGTGTTGCTGCAGAGCAAGTGGGGAAGGAGAAGTAGAAAAGGAAAAACATACCCAGTTACTACCAGTTTGACTATAAAAGTTATTCATTGCTAAGTATATGAAATATATATAATGATACTAATAGTAATAGACATGCAAAGGAAAAACAAACACAAACAATTACAATACTACCCTGGTTTCCCTAAGTATTTGGGGAACCTTAGCTCAAGCTTAACTAATACAGTTCAGGTTCAGAAATCTATGCCTAGAGAGAAAAGAGAAAGAGAAAGAGAGAGAGAGAGCAAGCGCTGGGATCTCACCAGTCCAAGGCACTCGGGTTTCAATGCTGACAGGTAAAGTTCTTAGCACAGTCCTTGAAGGGAGACGATCTGTTTCTTCCAGCTTCTCGAGAACAACATTGGATGGTGTCAGAGAGACTTCTTCTCTTGAAGCATACACTTTGCTGCTTTTTAAAAGATTTTTATACCCTCAGTTCAGCTTCTTCAAAACATTCTTAATAGTGTAAATAATTGTCTTTTCTATTGACAAGGGGTTATCTGGTTTGGAACATTTCAAGAAACTGATTGATAATCAGGAAAAACATAAGGTTAAGGAGTAACCAGACACTGAGGAGCCAGCTTGAAATTCCTATGGATAGCAAATATAATGACTGGGATACCTCATTTTTTCTTCAGAAACAATAGATAGCTTGCAGCATCAGGGTTTTTGGATTTTTACCTATTGTGAACAAGCTTCAGCTTAGCATGACTTTTCCAGATCTTACTATTGTCTTTTAACAGGCTTAAGGCAATTATTGAAGAGTTCATAACCTTTTGTGGGGAGGACTTCCATCAGTCATCCAGGGAAAAGTATGACAACACTTGTAGTCAGGGCTCCAATGGGCTGGATGCTGTGATGAACCCTTTACCATTGTTCAAATGTTGCCCTTACCCCATCTGACTTGGTCTTTTTGCCTCAGCATTCCCTAACCCGGCAACCGAGTTTTACTCAATCAAATTTAAATAGGCCTCCCATAGTGGGACCGGGGATGTACGGCCTGAGATGCCTATTACACTTTACTTCTGCTTAGTGGTGTGTGTGTGTAAATCCTTTGTAAATCCAGATTAGAATTAATCTGATAAATGCTGAGCTGGGTGTGTGTAAATGTGGGTTGATTAGCATTTGGAGCACAGATTCCCCATCATGCAGTGCTCCCCTGCTTCTCTGATCCCAGAATTCACTACCGTCTTTCCTTCAGGCTTTCTGTTCTCCATCTCCCATGTAAATGAATGGTCATCTGGTTCTATCTCGGATGCAAATGAGACCTAGGGCAGTTGCTCCCTTATCTGGAGGGCTTTAGGTATGTCTCCCACTGCAACTTAATCAGTTTTGTTTAGATAGAAGGAGGGGGGGATTCTTTGTGAGACAGACAGGCTGCGTCCTGTGCCAGGGTTCCCAAGAACACGGAGTTGAGAGTTAACAA
>NW_017728949.1:8899755-8917793 GCF_001723895.1 Crocodylus porosus | reverse complement strand
GCATACATTAATAATGCATAGCCTGCCTTATATCACATAATGGGTAGCATTAAAAACAAGAAAAAAATATAAATGAGTAAATGAGCTGAAACTTGGAGACAGAAGGAGTAAACTTGTTAAAAAAGGTTGAAACTCTCTGTATTATAGCATGGACTGATCATGTAGTTCCCACCCACAGAAGCCATTCATGTTAAAAGTCCCCAAGCACATTTCCTGCATGCATATATTCCCAAAAGGCATGTGATAGCTCACTCAGAGGGGGCTGAACTTGATTTAGGAATTGTTCAAGTGAAATTCAGTATCCTTTGTTAATCCTGGAGCTTAGAACAGATCGTAATTCTTTCTGCTTACCTAAATATCAAAAACGTGATGCAACATCACTTGTATTGCTCTTCACATTAAAACAACAAGAGTTTCTAATGGCTACATTTAAACCAGTGGTTCTCAACTGGGATGTGGTGAGACCCTTTCAAGTGTGCTGTAGTGATGGCACTGCTGCCACTACTGCTGCAGTTAGGTGAAACTGTCCCATGGACATTTGTTTCCATGATGCATATGTGGAGCTGAGAAAGGAAGGAGTGCCAGTAGAAGCAGGCACTCCAACCTGCATTATGTTTATCAGATGAACCTTATGCAGGCAGGAGCACCAACCCCAGCCACAGCTGCTTCCCTGTCCTGCCCTGCATATGTCTCCTGAACCAGCATGCAAGACAGTTACATTGGGTGGTGGCATCAGCATGGCAACCTAGAGAAAGAGCCAGTTAAAAATAATTTTTCTATGGATTTATCTTCAAGCTGCTGCATCCCCATGGGGTAGAATGGTCCTGTGTACTTCTCTTTCCAGGAAATGAACTTGGGGATGGACCATGAAGTGGTTGTGGCCAGAAGGGGTGCTCCTGCCTGCATTACATTGATAAGATAAAGTAGGTAACCACAACAGTGGTTCTCAACTAGGGTGCCATTACATTCAGAAAAGTTATGGAGAGGCACCTCAATATTTAAATTGGTATTTCTCAACCTTTTTAGATTGCTTTGCTCTGTCTCACTGTAGGAGCCTACCATCCATGCAGTACCCTTTTGCCCGCAGCTGCAGTCAGGAGCCTCCTCCACCAACCCCTGAAGCAGCCCTCCCTATCTTTACACAGCAATGCTATGTGCCAGTCTTCAAGCATCAGCTCACTACCATCCGTATCAATTCTCCACATTTAAGACTGGGGCCTTCATTAGGATGTGCTAGTATAGACCACAGTCCTCACATGGCATCCCAGCAGTCAGAAACTATAGATCAGATAAGAAGGCCCTTTCTCTGGTTGGCAAACTTGACTGGTCACTCTGTCACAGTGGCATATTAGCTGGAGACTAACTCAGGGTGCTTAAAGGCAGCACAGTTTATCCAGGAGTCAATTCCACTACTTTGCCTTAACAGAGCAGTGGTCTCCACAGCCCTTTCCCAAAGGGTTAGCTTCTGAAGGTAAGCCCATTACAGTTCCCTAAAAGCAAATTACCTCCAGCCTTTGCTCCCTGCTGTCCTCCTATTGCCAAGATATCCCTTGCACACTCTCATTTATCTGCCTTCCATGACCTTTGACTTATTGATTCATAAAAACTGAAAATTGAATTTGCTATGCAGGCACTTTTATTCATGCCAAAATTAACCTTGGCTCCCAAGAGCCCCATATTCAAACTTTTAAGTTTTCAACTGAAATACAAGGCAGAGGTATGGGTGCCAGAAGACCAAGGAGCAGAGCAGATGCAGAAAAGGATTTTGAGGAGATGGCAGAAGGCTTAGATGGAGTCTTGTGTACAGGAGACAGCATCACTGGCTCCCCCTTGGGTCACAGATCCACGTGGTTTACAAAAACTTGGGGAATGGAGGATGAAAAACCTCGCTTTTTAGGCAAGGGCAAAATCTAGTCCATGAGCCAGATCTGGCCTGTGGTGGATTCCATTTCCCAGCAGCCCCTGGGCTGGCAGCACCTTCTGACTGCCACAGCTGGACCCAGCCCCACTGCCCGGGTATCCCGGCCCATCCACTCTGCACCCACCACCAGGGGTGGCACACGTGGGGAAGCTGTGAGACCCAGCGGCTGGGATGGGGCTGTAGTGGGAAGCAAGACAGCCCGGTGGGGCCGGGGAGACCCTAAGGTCTTGGGGTGGTGACAGCGCAGGGCTAGGGCTGGGGCAGGGCCATGATCCACTGTGACAAGCACAGGTCCTGCAGCCAAGGGCACACAGGGAGCTACTAAATGTTTCTTCACCTAAAATCATGCATCATTCAGTTTATTGCATCTGTTCCAAAGAAGAGTAACTATCAAGGGCCTTAGCATAGTAGTATTTAGTTTTTATAAATCAAATGATAAGAACTTAACTCTTAACCTCAAAGTTAGTGAGTCTATCAGGAGACAAGCACTAGTCAAAAACAACTACATAACACATGATTTCAGTGAACCCCTGAAGAATTATGACAAAATTGGACCTCGGAAGAAATCTTCCTGCATTCTGTAGGTAAGAACTATTCAGAGCCAGTTCCTAAAAGCAAACAAAAGTTCAGTCCTCCAGACTGGTTTGCAGTGTCAACCCTCAGGACTCACAGAAGGACTTTCTTCCCTCTATAAGCATATACATCTTTCCCATTCTGCAGTCCCCACCAACTGAACTCTTGTAAAAGACTAGGGGAGGCAGTCTCTCCACTATCCCCTGAGTGCCTCTGCAGAAACAAGAGACATCTGGAACACTTTTCAAGTAGAAGGCATTAACTGTTTCCTGCCATGCCAAAGATGGGATATGTACATCTTTATATACACCAAAATAAATTTCATTTATAAAGACTATGATTTCTGAAAATCAAGGAATAACACTCTGTATATTAATATATCCCTTGTACCTAGTCCCCTAGAGGAAATCAAAGCCAGGTCCCCTGTCCTGAGCCATACAATTAATTACACAACATCGCTCTATCAAATAAAAAAAAGAAGAGAACAGGAAAAAACCAACAACAGGGTTCCTTTAATAACTCATTGACCTTTTCCATGTTTCTAAAATTTGGCTCTTCAGATTGATTGATCATGAAAGAATTTTCTTGTCAGTTTTTGCTCTCTGGTGGGGAGAAAAAGATGCAAGCAATGCCATTCTTTATCTCATGCTACACCAAATGCCAGTCAAAGACTTCTCAAAATGTTCTCCACCATAAATAATGACAATGGTTATTAACTGACTCACCAGAAAACAAAAACAGAAAGCTTCATATTAAAGTTGCCAAGGTGTAATACTCATGCACACGTGAATTGCTAAGTTCAGTTTTAGAGAATAAAATCTGATTTTTGTGTTTACTTACCAGTGCTTTTAAGAGATTTTCTTTTATTTGCTCCATAGCTTCTTTAAGTTCACATTCCATCTCTTGACTTTGGGGTTGGTTCAGTTTGTACTATCTGTTTCTGTTTCAATTTGTACTATCTTTTGCATTACCTAGATGTAATTAAAAAAAATTATAACCTTAAGTCTTGTTGGCCACATTGTGTGGCTGGAATACAGCTACACAGAAAAGTAATCTCTCCCATAAGCCTCTGTGATCTGCTTGGATCTTGAGCTCGGGCATGAAAACAATACAGATACCACAGCAAGGTAAATTCTATATGCAAGCCTGTATCAACCAATGCAAACTCTGAAAAGAAAGTAAGTGCTCACTAATGGGAGCCTTCACTTTTAAATACATATATGCTGCACTAAATTCACTTGTCCAGTTCAGTTCTGCCCTGTGTCTGACAACATATACAAAATGACTATGGCTTAGTGAGGCAGAGAACTCAAACCATTTGGGTTTTATGCCTAGTTTTATCCTGGCTGGACAGGTGACCTATAGCACCTCAGTTTCCCATTCTGTAAAACAGAAATAATACCTCCTTTGCAAAGAGTTTTGAGATCTACAACTGACAAGAATTATTAGTCCTAGCATTTTTATCTTCGCATGCTGAATTTAAAGCCGGTGAAAGCAGCCTGCTTGTTTGGGTAGAGGAAGTCTTGTTCATATGGAAAACAGTGTCAGGACAAGCTTCCCACACCCAATGCCAGTGTGCCTTAGTCATGGTCTGGGTGGGATGGGCACAGCCTCTGGATAACTAGAGTAGCTTAATCTCTATAGCAGATGCAGCATGTTAAAAAGTTTTGAATCATACTCTTTGCTAAGTCTGTCCAGTACCACAAAGTGCAAGAGTAAAGTATGTGAGGAATGAAACCAAGCCCTATCAAACTCATCTTACAGGAGACACTGAACATGTATTTAGTGAAAGCTTCTTTTATTCCCAACTGAAATAGACTGAATTTAAATTGTTGGCCTAAATCTTAAATGCTGAATACATCATTAGAGCCTAAGGTATGTACTCTCCCAGTAAACGTTAATTTAGGAGAAAGTTTGACTAGATAAACATGTATCATACATACAAAAACCTTTTTAATCCTTTTGTATTAAACCTCTTTTAATACAAAAACTTTAAAAGAACAGCAAGGTTACAGAATTCAGAATTAGAAAAAGATGGTATTAAGATTGTGTGCCCTATATGAAGAAAGAATAAAATATGAAACATCATTTTAATGTTAATATTATAGTTTTAGCTCTACAGAACTACCCAACTGAGACTGAAGACAAAATGAACATAATAAGTATGAAATGATCAGTTTCCAAGCTGAGTCTTAAAGATGCTGTTGTGGGTTCCTATATTGATTTTTCTGTCACTTGTAGGTCAATTGTGCCCAATTTAAAACTAAAATAATATTATTTTCCCCCCAGCTTCTAGTCCTGAAAACTCAATCTGAGATCCAAAAAGTATGCTGTGTTCTTTCTGGTTCATGCTTCACAAATACAATAAGGATTTTGCAGCCAGAACTTTGTGCATGAACAATAGAACTGTTTATTAACACAAATGCAAAATGTCACTTTTATTGATTTATTTCTTTGTGCAGCATTGCATTAACTCTGCAGTAGTACCAGTAATTAAAGCTTTTTGTTTCCAAAGTAAGTAGGTTTGGATCTGAGGAGCAACATTTTTTGGGGGAGGAGATGCCATATTTTCACTGTCCTTTTTCACAACACAACCACATTTTAAATGTCCTGCAATACAAAACTCAAATATTAATGACTGCATTGTTAAATGAATGCATCTGTATGCCTTATATTATCTAAACAGTGTTCTGCCTTATTACCTGTCATTCTTTTATGAACCATACTTATAACAAGATTAATTATGTGTCCAATTCAGTAAGCACATTAGGAATGGTGATATCTGATCAAGAGACAGAACTGATTGAAAATATTGCTTTAGTCATGTTTGAGAGTACCCATTCTTTATCTGCAACACTATATGGAAAATTCAAGGCTAAAAAAATTCAAGTGTAGAAAAAATGTGCTTCTTCGAGTACTATGTATAACAAATGCTCTCTCACAACAAAACCAAAATGCCTGCATTTGGTATCTCAGAGCTTCTTTACCAACAACAGCAGTTTCTTCTTGAGCTTTGGTGAAATGACTTTAAAATCATCTCCTAGATAACTGGTAAATTCTTGTGCCGAGCACATACCATCACATGCTGGAAACAGCGATAACTATTGGGGTGCCCTATGACAAAAAGTACACCCTCATACATATACCCATATTTACTCATAGATTCATATATGCTATGGGCTGGAAGGGACCTTACAAGATCATTGGATCAAGCCCACCTGCACGTGGGCAGGAAAGACTGCCCAAATCTGAGATGATCCTAAATTTAAGTGACACCCCAATAATTAGATTCTATATATGGAAAATGTATACATTTGTTACAATTGTCCAGGTATAGAATCTAATGCAATTCTGAATAAATAAATAAATAAATAAATAAATAATGAGAGAGTTGTCTTAAAGTCATCCCTCTCCAAGGCTATGCGTCTATGGTGGGGATGTCAGCCCTTTTGAAATGCCATTCCAGATTATGGGGCAAAACCCACCAAGTAGGGCTATAAGCCCTATCTGATGAAGGGGGGCACTAAGGGCATATCATTGACCCTTGGGACAACTAAAAAACAAAGCAGGTAGGAGTGGAAGTCAAAGGTTCAAAATGAGTACACCAAGAGGGGAAACTGAACCCAGCACACTAGACAGAGAGCCCACTGGCTCTCAAACAAGTCTAAGGAGCCAGTGGATACTGCCCGGTGAAACTGTCAGCAGACATGAATGGACAAGGAACTGGAAAGTGTCCCCAGAGTCCTCAGGGGTCCTCCTGGCCAAAACCTCCTTCTTGGTCAGGTAGACTGCTAACTTGGCTAGGGCCAGGAGGAGGTTGACCAAGAGTTCCCAAGACTTGGTGGGGTCATGTATGGGGAGTATGTAAATGAAAAAGTGTGTTGAGTCTTGCAGCCAGAACCTCAGCAGGAGGTTCTGGAAGAGGTGGTGAAGGGGCTTCAGCCTGGTGCACTCCAGGTAGGCATGAGCCAGGGTCTCCCCCGCTCACAGAAGGGGCAGGCATCAGGGGCATCTGTAAACCTCTAGATACATGCCTGTGGTGATGGCTCCATGGAGGAGTGACCAGCTTAGGTCCCTGGTGTCTCACAGGATCAGGTTGGAATGTATGCTCGTTAGCGGTGTGCGAAATGGGCCATATTCAATATGGATTCAGCTGGAATCCGGGAAAGTGATTTGATTCATTGATTTGTATCACTGTCCCTGATTTGATTCAGCCAAATCCAAATTTGAAGATTCGATGCTGATTTGGAGAATCAGCGAGTCGGCCACAGGTACAACTTTACGTGTTTTTCTACATATCTCAATATTCTAGGTGTGGCCTATGAATGTTGCAGTGCTGGGGTGGATAAAGCATCCAACAGGAGCACAGGGAGGCCCCTGGAAGTTGATTGGCCATGGGGGGACCCCAGGTGCCCCCCCAGGAGGCACCAGTCACCAAGCCAGGGGGTGTGGGGAGGCCCCCAGGGCATTCCCCGGCGGACCCGGAAGTGGACTGGAAGTGCTTCTGGTCCACTTCCAGGTCTGCTACCAAATGCACTGGGTAGCCCCCCGTGCTCCGGTGGGACACTCTGTCTGCCCCACCATTTCAGTATTCACAAGCCACCTGGTACCTCAAGGTACATAGAAAAACATTTAAAGCTGTGTCTATATCCGCATCATCAAATCTTTCTGAATCTCTCCAAATTGATTTGGAGGGTCCCAATTCAATTCGAAGAGATTAAAGGGTCTCTTGATTTGATTCAGATTCAGAGAGCCAGCCACCTTAACGGGCCAAACTCCACTGAATCAAATCAGGGACTGAATCTTCACACAGCCCTAATGCTCATCTACTGGGCACCCTCATCCTTGCTGAGCATGTCCTGTGACTTGGTGTCTTGGTGGGATGTGAGGACAGGATGCTGGACAGTGCACACCATGAACGTGTAGAGCTGGCAGCAATGGGTGGTCTGGAAGCAGACCAGCTTGGTATCCTACAGCCTGCTGAGATGATGTGATGGGAAGCCCAGTGAAGCCTGCAGAGGCAGGGGCCCCACAACAAGCTCTGGCTGGAGGATAATTCAGGAGGGGAGATGAGAACTGCCCTCACACAGAACCTACTTGATGTAGGCAAGGTCAGTGTCCATCAGGGCAGCCTTGACCTCCTGGAGTGAGCTGAAGGGCAGCTGGGGGGGTCAGAAGGCTGGGCGGAGCAGGCTGTGCCTTTGCTGTCTTGTCCCCGCCCCCCAACTTCTTCCTGCAGCCTTTCAGCCCCCCTGCCACCTGCATCCCTCAGCTCCCCACAATCTCTGCCCCTCTTCTCCCCTGACTGTCAGATACTGCTCAGGCTCTGTTCCCATGGAGCACAGCACGTGGAAGCACAGTTCTTGCCATGCCATGGAGCAGTTGAGGTGCTGTTGACTGGCCAGGCAGCAGATGGTGTTTCCCTGTGCTCGGTGCCTGGGAGGGAATCCAGCCCAAGCTAGAGCTGAGCTGTACCTGATAGTAAGGGAGGGAGAAGATGGGGGCAGAAGCTGCAGAGGACAACCAGAGTGGTGGGTTCAGGAGGCTGCTGTGGGTCTGACTGGCTCCAACACAGGCTCAGGCTCAGTGTCAAAGTCAGAGCTGCAGAAGCTGCCTCCCCTCCTTCCCCACCCCCAACACTTTGAATGCAAATCGAAGACAACGTCCCATCACCATGCTGATGTGGAGAAGGAAAATGCTTAGAGTCGAGTAACTACAGTATTTTTTCTTCTCTAAGCTGCTTCAGAACTCCACCCTGGACTAGTAACATCTTTATGGCACAGCAACTTTGAACTGTCTCACCTTCCCCACCCTCAAAGAAAAAAACCTCAACAAATATTCTCATCTCCTGGTGAGGGACCACCTGTCTCCAACATCTAACATAATCAGCCTTACATCATGATGACAACAGCAAAGTTTTGAATTGTGGACCTTGGATATTCAGATTTGTTTAGCTTTTTTTTTTCCTTGAAAGAAAGCAACTTGTGAACTTCAGGTAATTTTTACTCATAGTTCAAACCACTGTGTCAATCGTTCCATCAGAGATGAATAACTGGATCTTTCTTTTCCAGTGAGAGATAATTTTTAAAAGAGAAAATGAAGAGGCAACATCATGTAAGCACAGGGCAGAAATTATTGCACTCTTTACTACCATTTTTAGCATTTATGCCATTTTGAAATCCTATTCCACAATGCAGGGGTGCAAGCATCCACAAAGCTACTGAAAATGTACAGTAGACTGTTGCACACTGGCTGGGCACATAGATGGCTCCATATATGCATACCTGCCTGGGCATATATCCCACCTTTACTGATGCAAAGTCAGAGTGAAATTCAACATAGCATTGGATATTGCAATGAATAAAGAATCAGCAATATTCTCCTTGGTTAAACATGAGTGTGGAAATCTATTGCAAACTGATTTAACATAAAATAAGCAAACTGTGCTAGTTTTCATTTTCCCAGTTCCTTGTTCATTCATGGCTTTTACCACCAAAGAGACCAAAGAACAAAGAACCTGTACTTTCTCCTAAATAAGACAACAGTTGTAATATAGCTGATGTATTCCTATTTAAGATGCCTTAATCTGAATATATACAGAAGCTTGTGCAATTTTTGTGTCTGGAAAACATCGTCTTTAGAGACTTCCCAAATGGTCTGTTTTAGTAATAGGTATATTATGTTCAGCCAAAAAGAAAGTGAATTTTATTTCAAAGTGTCTTGTAAGCAGCTCTTCACTTGAATGCTCCATTGTCAAGTAACCTAGAACACCCTATTTTTATTTAACTTTGTCTCTTGGAGGGCCGCATGCATTTTGCCAGCAAGATGATGCTCTAAATCAAATTCACACTGATGAGCACATGAAATATCATTTCTACAAAGCAGGCACTAAATGAATATGGATTGCTTTCAACTAGAGTAAATCCCTATAAAAAACTGGAAATGACAAAAAGAATATGAACAGGTGAACAAAACTAGAAAATAATTGTAGCCAAACAAATCTTGAATCCCACAGACAGTGTTCTCAGGTCAGGACAGTATGTTGTACTGGGAACTGTTGGATTAGCTTCTTTTTATGTCATACGGACAACATTCCTATTATGAGAGAGGTGGTGATATTTGTGCTGAGTTCGATTTGCCCATTGGTCTTTACCCATAAACAAAGAAAGCATCTATGAGTAGGCAAAACTTGAGCAGTGATACTCCCTTAATATATATGATCAAAACGATAATGGATGGGCCAGTGGCTTCCTACTGGAATGGAAACAGAACATGTAAAGAAGAAAGAGAATCATGGAGAGGAGGGAAATCAGTCATTGACTACTTATGGCAGAGAGTCTAGACTGCTTCCTAAGTGTTGCAGGATCGAGATGTTGTCCTGAAAGCGGCGAGGGTGAAGGAGTCAAAGAAGAAAAAGGGGCAGGTCACAACTGGGATAGACTGAACACTAGTTTTGTGCACGAATAGCTTTTCCTTCCTATTCAGAAGGATGGTACCACATGGCAATTGCTCATACTTGAAGGTGAATGCACAGAGACTTAACTACTAGTGAATTCTAATATAAGTCAGAGACCTCCCTCTAGCCCTGCATGTAAGACATTAGGGTAGCAGGCAGGCTGTGTTGCCCTCAGTTGGCCCTTGGTTACCTAAGCAGACCTGGCTGCCAGAGCCTAACTACTCCCAGCTAGCCCCAGTTGCCTGAACTTGCTGTAGCTGCCTGCTTATAGGCAGTAGCTGTTTCTGTGCCAAGCAGGCTATTAGTTGAGTTGCTGTCTAGCTATGGATGCTTGATTCCTTATTTTTAGTTTCCTGGGTCCTGCTTGTTCCCTCCAAAATTTAGAACCTTCTATAGTGTTCTCATTCATGAAGTTCAAAACAGAACCATGTGCTTAAAAGAAAACTGTTATAGATGGTTTTAATATTAACATTGATTTAAAAATATCATAAGTGTTTCACGAGACACTAGAAATCTTGAAAATTTTATGTTTTCAGAAAAAAAATAAAACATGCAACAAAGGTTATTGTTGGGGGACCAGACTCACTCCAGGGGTGTTACAATCACCTACTCTGCATATCTTAAAAAAATGCCTGGACATGCCTTGCTGGGGTCATCTGACACTAGCAGTCTTTCCTGCCCAAGTGCAGGGAGGCGGGACCTGATTATCTTCAGAGGTCCCTTCCAGCCCCTAATCTCTATGAATCTATGAATGATTTTTTTTCACTGGAAACATTTAGTGTGAGAAACAGGACCATTTAACTGGTGTCTGTTCTTTGTGTTTTGATTGGATAGATTTCAGCTTTTAGGAGCAGACTTTAGGAGAGAACCAATACTTTCCCTTTCAGTTTGATCTTTGTGTATTCCTGTAAAATACTTTTCAGAGGAGCTTGTTATACTTGCTGTCCCTCAAGAAGCAAGAAATCTACTCCTCCAGGAGCTATTGTCATTTTACCTCCTTTCTATCTCTTAATATAAAAAACAAATTCTTTCTCTTATCTTAAAGATATAGTATCCATTTTCTTAGGGCAATGTGTTCCAATCAAAGTTCTTTTGATGATATGGAAAGTATGTTTCTTGAATGATCAATATGTCATACTAGTAGAAGAAAAGTAATATATCTATGGAAATTCAAGCTTCTTAGTATCTAATAGTAATAAATGTCTTTTCCTGTACTGCCATCTTGTGTTTAGCTATATAAAAAGAGGATGATTAACAAAACAGTTCACAGAAAGTTTGTCTCGGCTTGTGCTAAAAACATTGCACTAAAGTTTAGCACATGGCATGCTACACAATAATAGTTCAGCTTTTGTTAACATTTTTTTTTGTGCCTTTAGGGTCATATCTTAAGCCCTTTTTCCAAACAAGGAAGGGCTAGAAACCTATTTTTTGTTTTAAAATGAAAGCTCATGTCCTGATATAAACTCATGATTCCTAGAGGTAGGGGGCTGAAGAAAATGATTATCTATTGTGAGGCTCATTATAAAATCATGGGTGTTAAACACACTATAACTTAATAATAGAAGTAATAGTAATAGCAGCAATCTTTCAACTCTAGTGCTTGTGCTATATTGGTGTATAGACAAAATCTAGATGCTTACCTTTTTAATTAAAGACACAGTTCGTTTACATTTCCAAAATTTTCTACTACCCGGCCTCTCCTGTTGACTCTGACAGGTGCCCTCCATATCTCAGCAGATGCACAGCCTCCTTGTACTCTGTATTTGCAAAGAGAGAGAGGACCATAACCTAAAATAGAAATACAAGGCAGGGGGGCAAGTGGGGCACCAGAGGGAAGGAGGGGATGTGGGGGCTGGGGCTGGCTGTTGCAGCTATTGTGGGAAAAGCATGTCTTGCAGCAGCCTGAGCTGATCCCACTGCCACGAGAGTACAGTAAACTTAAGGGGTGGCGCATAAGACTACCTCACCCACCTTTCCTGCTCAGGTTGCCTACACTGCCTAGAACTCTGACCAACGTTATGTAATATCAGGTATTTATTCTTTTCCCTGTATGTGCTGCTTTCTCTCGTGGAGCATTTCCTGAAGGAAATGATCCCTCGGTTCCAAAAATGGCCCTATACACAATCAGCACAGAATACCCCCTATTGCGAAGCTGTTTATCATAACACTATGATTTGAGGGGCTGGAGAAAATGCCTTAGAGGGCAGATTTAAAGAGATCAATCTTGTTTAGTTTATAAAAGAAGACTGTGAGCTGACTTGATTATGATGCGTAAATACCTTCACAGGGAGAATATGCTGGGTACTAATGAATTCTTTAATTGAGCAGAGAAAGTTATAGCAAGAACAAATTGCTGCAAGTGAAAGACTAATTTAAACTAGAAATAAGGCACATAATTTTTAGAGTGAGAGCTTTACCATTAAACCCAAATACCAAGGGAAGTGATGGATTCTTTAGGTCTTTAGATTGGATGTTTATCTGGAAAGTATGCTCTAGTAAAAAAAATAAAAAATCACTTGGGGTCAAAATGGGGCAACTGAGTGAAATTCAATGGCTTGAATTTTAAAGGAGGTCAGATCTCAAAGGTCCCTTTTGGTGATAAATCTTTAATGCTTTTTAAAGATGCCTGCTTTCAGCTGCCCCAGTGACAGCAATGAACATGGCAATCTGTTCTGAGGATGGAAAGGCAGGTAAACTTTAAAAAATGGTGGGTGAGATGAGGGTAGTTATGGGGATCTGAACAAATCCCCACAAGAACAAGATCTTTTGCATTTGTAATCTTTTAAATCCAGGAATCTTGCAGCATTCTATAACCAAATTAAGCTGCTGTGTAAAACTCTTCTGGATAAAAAAATACAGAGTATGCACAGGAAAGCATAATTTTAGGAAGTGTATCCAACCAGCTTTACATGTCTAGCTGTGTTTGTCAGCTGCCCAAATGCTTTAAAATTAGCTTTGGTCTAGGGCTGTCAAACAATTAAAAAATCTGATCACAATTAGTTGCACGATTAAAAAAATTAGTTACAATTAATTGCAATTTTAATTGCACAGCTAAAAACTCAAAATTATGCAAAATTATGCAGGTACTTTATATGGTTGGGGTGGGGGTAGGGTATGTATGTGTGGGAATTTGTGAAGGTGTGGGGGAGTTGAAGCCTGTGGAGGGGGGTTCCCACATGGCCTGGCTGGATGTGGGGCACTGTGGGTCAGGAGTGAGGGGCAGTCGTAGATCTGGGCGGGCTGTGGCTTGGGAGTGAGGGGCAGACCAGTGGCAATGCGTAGGGGGTACACAGGGGTGCATGTGCACCCCCTGAGAGTGCTGGTGGACCCCCTCACAGCCAGCTCGGGAGTGGGGGTGCCAGAAGAAGCAATCCACCCCACGGCCGATCACATTCACTCGGAAGCGCCAGTGGCGCACCTGGAAGTGCCAGTGGCGCACCACTGCCACTTGCGGGTCTGTGTGATTGGCCGGGGGGGGCAGTTAGCAGGATTGTCACTGACTGGCTGCTGGGGGACAAGTGGCCCTCCTGACTCAGGAGGCACCAGTCACCCATTAGGGGCACAGACACCCACAAAGACCAAAAGGTAAGTCTATGGAGAAGGAGGGGCAGCGGGAAAGGGAAGTGGTATGGGGGGTGCAGACTGAGGCTGCCACAGTGATGGAGGGAGTAGGGCAGGGTCTGGGGTAGGGCTGGGGTGAATGGGGCCCCTGAGCTGGGGCTGGGGCTAGGGTAGGTTGTAGGACAGAGCTGTGGGGGGGTTGTCCATGGGTTTGGGAGGAGCACAGCTCCCCACTGCTGTGTGCACCCCAGGGGGAGGCATGGGGTCCACATGCCCCACAATTTATGTGTGGAGCAGCGGTAGCTGCCCACTGCAGGCTGGGGCTCTGCACCCTGCTGCGTTTGCCCCAGGAACCATAGTATGCCATGTTGTGTCTCCTACGGAGCTTGTGGGGGGATGAACAGGGGACACATAGCATGGCCAGCACGTGGCTCCAAGGGCAAAGGCAGTAGGGCTCAGAGCCCCAGTCTGCAGTGGGCAGCCTGGGGGCAACAGAGTGGAGCCCGGGCATGGGCTCCAAAACCACATGCGCAGTTAACAGTGATTAAAAACATTAATGCAAGAACCAATTAACGCGTTAATCACGTAAATTAACTGAGAATAATTGATAGCCCTACTTTGGTCCTAAACCTGATTTTTGCTTTACATTTTGGAAATGCTCATGAAATAGCTGCCTTAATACTGAAGCGTAAATTATTTCTGGGGTGACTTCTCATGGCAATAGATAAAACTAGAGATGAGGAGGAAGCCAGTGTAGTCTCACCCTGTAATAGTATATTTTATGCATCAGGAATAGTGAGTAAAAATATCACATTTCCCATACTCTGGGTGTAGAAAATCAAAATAATTTTGTGTGTTTGATAAACAGTATGCAACTAAGAAACAACATCGGGTTAAAAACATGGGGGTACAAAAGAAGCAAAAGAGAGTAGAGATATGTCACCACTCATTTTTACTAGAGCCTGTGGCCTGGGAACTGCAGAGATTTAGCTGAAAGAATTTAGCACCCCTCCATAAAATACCGAATTGTACTCCTTGGAGGAAAGACTCCAGAAACCCAAGATGCTACTTCAAATTAGTTTTGGCCATATCAAAACAATAAACAGACTAAGCCAGCCTGCAGTACCCTCAAAGGCCCTGCCTGCACTATACTGCTCCATGTCTGCTGCTTCTTAATTCCAAAGTATTGTAGTAATGGCAACACAGTCTTGCGGCATACTAATTAGCTATAATGTTGGGCTAATTAGTACTGTTACTCAGCGGTGATAATTAACATGCCTGAAGCACCTCACAGGTGCTGCTACACTACCTTCAGTTTAGGAGGCAATTCAGGCAGCAGTTTGTCGATACTGCTATCTGGCGCAGTAAATTTGTTATGCAGACATGTTCTTCATGTTGAGAACTTCGCAGAGAAAGCCTTTTGCATAGCATAAAAAAGATTTTTTTTTGCAACCATTTAGTTGGTTTAATAAAAGATATCATCTCTATCAAGAGTTCTGCATATTTTTTGCATAGCATAAGTTGTTTTGGTTCTATAAATATCAGGACGTTTCTGAGTGCTATAGCTATGGGGTTTCTTGTGGAGTAGGGGCTCATTTCTAACCAATCTACCTATGACGGCAATTTTTTAATGTATGCCAGGACTCTGCCTTTCTGATTTAAAATGAAAGTGGAGTCTTTTGATGTAATGGTGTGAACTTCAGGACCCTGGGCTTTAAGAAAATTTCCAAATATGAGATTTATGAAGCTTGCGATTGAGTAGTGGGAATCATTCTTAATTCTAATGAATAATTTTCATGAAAATGTATTGGCAAACTTTCAGCTCCCATAATTGATGTGTATCGGTTTATATTTCAAAGATGGCTTTACAAGAAAAAGAACCGGTTTACTTAAAAAAAATAATGATAGAAGTGTTCTTTTCTACATTTTTAAATTTCCTCAGATTTTACTCAAATGGCTGATTCTGGCAGGTATCCTTGCCTTGAGGAGTAAATGTTGTGTTAGGCTTTGGGAATACTTTGTACTTCAATTAGTGAAAATAATCTATTTTCATTATAATTTAAAATATTAAAAGGGTAAAGAACCTTCGTGATTGGCTTCTACTTTTTTTCCTTCCTTCTTTTCTGCTTAGTGCATTTCATCCCTTATGTTTCTGTTCCTTCTCATTCCTCCTCAGCTTAACAATGTGAATTTTAAAAATGTTTACATTACAAAAACCTACAGATGTTTTGTTATAAGCCTATTATAGGCTTAGATGCATTAGAAAGGATTTGTAGTTTCAATACTGCTGGAGTGCACTTGATTACATGGATCCCTATTGTGCTAGAGACTTTGGTAAAAGGAAATCTTTTATTACGTGTGAGTAACTGTTAGAAGACGCGCCTCTAGATATTTTGTTTGTCTGATTTTGCTGCCAGACTCTGAGACACATGACAAGGAAAGAAGCAAAGCTTATTTAATAGAAATGCTTTTAGTAAATGAATTAAAAAAACATTACAGGTCCATTTTTTTGGAATTGTAATGTGGGCCAAAGAGACATATTATAATTAAATACATTTATAAACCACCTGTCAAGGAGCATCTACATGCTGTACGATAAAGCAAGCATAATATGTGTGGGGCCAGGTTTTCAAAAAGAGCTCTGTGCTCAACAGCTCCCAGATAGGCACTTAAATGAAAAGGCCAGATTTTCAAAAGTGTTCAGCCCCAAAATCAGAAACAATAATTTGATTGGCTAGGTGTAAAGGGGCTGGCACCAAAGCAAATAGGTCTTTCAACAGATGAAAGATAAATTCCTAGTTAGCACAAAGGTAACGAGGAAGATCTAGCAGGCAAATATGGGTAGAGTGTATTTGTGTGTGCATGGTACACATATGAAGAGAGTTGTGTGTGTTGCTAGAATGGTATCTGTATTTTGGCTCTAACAATTGTGTATTTGTCTAGGAAGGGATAGTGGCTCAGCAGTTGGGTTTATATACATGTGTGTAGCTCTGCACAGGTGTAGTTTTGTGTATTGTACACTCCAAAGAGTGCTTATGTTGTCGCTTAGTTTATATTTGTGTATTCATGTCGTGGATGCAAGTGTGGCCATGTCTCCAGTACAATCTTGGGAAGGATTTGTGAGTTTGGGTTCACTTTGTGTTATACATACATGTACAACACACTGGCAGGCAGATATGTGTTGTAGCTCACTGTGAGAAGTACATTTAGGTAATGAGGCATGTCTTATATATACTACTCGGCCAAGTGGTGTGTGTGGTAACTGTGAGGGCTGTATATTCATATGTGTGTGTTTAAGTGTGTCCGTTAAGCACACAAAGATGGGAATGTTTGCAGCGCGCTTAGGAAGGTAAATGTGTTGCATAGTGTAAGGTACACGGGGGTGTGTGGTAATCTTAGGGCTGTGCAAAACCACACCATTTTGTTTTGACTTTCGTCTCACTGTTTGGAAGGGACAGTTTTTCATTTCTTCATTTCATTTTGTTTAGTGGATACTGTTTTGCTGTTTTGATGAGTTTCGACGTTTCGCCCATAGGCTATAATAGGGAATCATGAAAATGCCTAAAATTTTGTCATTTCTTGCCTGATTCCAGTGAAAATTGCAGGGATGGTAGCCCCTTCTGAGGGCAGGAAGCCTGCCAAGTTTCAATGAGATAGGTGCACCTCAAGCAGTTGAAAGGAAAACTCCTTTCACTTGTCTGCAGAGGCAGCCTCTTGTCATCCTGTGCACAGATCTGGGGCCCGCACTCCTGAAAGGGCTGCGGGGCTGTGCCAAACTCTTCCCAGGGTTGCGGAGCCCTGGATCTCCATGAGGGATGACAGGAGGCTGCCTCTGCTGGCTGGGAATGTTTTGAGTACTCTCGTTTTGTTTCAAAGCCTTTTGTTTCATTTCGATTTCACTGTTTCAAGCTCAAAACGCCTCAAAACGAAACACCCAGTGAAATTTGGCATGGCTCTAGTAACCATACATCCTGCTGGTGTGCATTCTGCCAAGTTTTGTGTCTGTTTGCTTCTCTCTGAATGAGCATGTTGCACTTGGGCAGTGTGCACACATCGAGGTGTTTGCTATATTCTGGCAGCGTGAATGTAATGTGTGCAACAGCAAGTGGAACCAGGGGGCAGTCTCCAGAGCTGTAATGACTATTAATATGGACTAGAACTGCCAGAAGCAGGGATAAAAGAAAGAGAAAGCTTGAGGATGGAGTAAGGAGAAGAGAGCAGGATGCACGTGGAACCTGGTCAGGCCTACACAAGAGGCATGCGCAGTGGAGCTGTTGTCAGCTAGGGCTGTGGATTGGTGGAGCTGGACTCAAGACTTAGGGAAGCTGCAGGCTGCTGTATGAGCACTTTGAGTGTTTATACATGTGCTAGGGTGTGGGGGCGCTTTAGAGTGGCTCCCAGAGCCTTTCTGATTAAAGCACATGGAGCATCTCATGTATCAGCTTGTTAGAAATATTATTAAAAATGCATTATCAATAGCAGATTTAGAAAAAAACACAGCTGCCAGCCCTCCTTGTCTCCTTAATG
>NW_017728949.1:8897348-8899275 GCF_001723895.1 Crocodylus porosus | reverse complement strand
TCGGGGGCAGCAGAGTGTTTGATCTTTTGTCTCACTCTCTGACCCTATTTGCAAATATATACCTTTTGTGTTGCTAATAGAGTGTGTCTGTGGCTGAAGGTTTTTTTCGCCTCCCGAGAAACGAACCGCGATTTTTACATCAAGCTTGTGCTTAAAAGTGCTTAAACATGGTGGTATAAAAATTAAAAACGATGCCAAATACCAGTCCAAGGGGTAATCCACAGGGCAAAATCTGAAAACAGAGCCAAACCAGAGTCAGGAGCTAGGAGAATCAGAGTGAAGAAACCAGGAGGCTTGCTGCAGCAAAACTGTTGACTGGTTTGTGAAAACCAGGGCCTCAGCTAGTGTTAAATGGATGGGTGGCTCTAGGAGCAGCTAATCCAGAGGCTGGCTGGCTGCTCCTGACCTGGGACACAGCTCACTAGCTGAGGCTTGCTGCCGGTGTGGCTGCTGAGGTAGTGGCTTGACTCACGCTGGCCTGACTGCTCACTGTCCCTGACAGTATTTGATCCAGGCTGGTCTCCCTGATCAGACTCCCTGGCATTTTGGCCAGTGCTTCCCAACCTTTTCCTCAGCATGACTCCATTTATGACCCCATTTCCTCAGCATGGCCCCTCATTCCCAACCCACAGCCCCCTACTCCCCTCCATGTGCCCCTCACTCCCCACTCACAGCCCCCTACCCCACAGCTGTGCTAGTGCCCTCACTTGCACCTTACAGCCCTCTCCCTCCCCCAGCCCTGCTGGAGGGGCCCCCCAATGCCAGGGCTACAGGACCAGGGCCAGGAGCCCCCTGCCCCTTCCCCCCACCCCAGCAGTGCCCAAGGTAGCGGCTGCTGTGGCTGGAGTGGAGCATGGAGCCCAGCTCCACCCTCCCAACCCCCTTCAGCAGCACAGCTGGAGCCTGAACAGGAAGTGGGGAAGGGGGGCAATCCTGGAGAGTTGGCAACACCAGTATTTGCTGAACTCTGGCAAAAAAATTAACTGTGTTGCTTGCTGACAGGGCATGTACAGAGCTATGTGTATTGCGTATCAGCAGTGTGCATGCTTGTACTCTGGCGTACACGTTTCTCAATGTGGATAGCCTAGTATACTCTTTCCAGAAAGCCTTCAAGCAGTGTCCAGGCTGTTAGATCCAGTGCAGGGTGTCCGCTGCCTATCGAAGTGAGGACTGGTTTGTACTCTGGCTTGTGCGTGGGTGTGGAGCTCTGCCTATTGCATTATGGCTGTGTGTCGCAACTGGGACTGGGTTCAAATTACAATTTGACTGCGGGGGGAGGGACTGCCCATCACCATGGCCTAGTAACATCAGAGACTCCCCCAGGTTGATTTTCAAATCTTACAGGGGAGTCTCGTTTCTCAGCCCAGCCCCCCCAGCTTCAAACCCTGATTTGGGGGGGGCCATGTGTCAGCAGCCAGTGTACTCTGGGAGGTTATGTGGGGGGAGGTGCCATATGTTGCCCTCTGACAGGCTTTTAGTAAAAGCACACCAAAAGCATTTGTGTGTGACTTGCACTATGGCTGTATTGCATACTGCAGGGTGTGCATCAGGAGGGCAGTGTGTGTGTGTGTGTGTGTTGCTTTCTGACAGGCTTTATAGCTGTGCTGCACTATGGCAGTGTGTGCTGCATACCACAGGGTGTCATCAGGAGGGCTGTGTGTGTGTGTGTGTGTGTGTGTGTGTGTGTGTTGCCTTCTAACATGTTTTGTGTGTGACTTTTGCAGGGTGGCAGTGTGCGCTGTATCCTGGCAGGGCGTGTGTGGGTTTCACACGAGCTGTGTGTATGTAAGCATGTCTGTGTTGGGCGGTGTCACACTGGCTGTGGGGGGGGTGTCACACTATCTGTGTGTGTGTGCGCGTTGTGGGTGTCACATTGGCTCTGTGTGTGTGTGCACGCCTTGGGGGCTGTCACACTGGATGTGTGTGT
>NW_017728949.1:8886019-8887115 GCF_001723895.1 Crocodylus porosus | reverse complement strand
TGTGTGTGTATGTGCGCGCGCGCGCCTGGTATGCGAGCGAGGCCGTGCCCGACCTAGGCCCCGCCGGCGTTGCGGGGGGCGGGTGCGCGCCGGGCTCCTCCCCGCTGCGTGGGCTCTGAGGTGCCTGCTGCCCCACACCGCCCCGCCCCGCCCTGCTCCCCAGGAGGGCGCAGGCGCTGGCGGCAGGATGGCTGCGCGGCTGCTCCGGCTGGGCAGAGCCTTGGGGCCGCTGCCCCCACGTGCGCCTCGCGCCTCGGCCAGGTGAGGGCGTGCGGCGTGCGGCGAGCCCCGGGCTGGGCAGGGAGCAGCTAGGCCCGCTCCTGTCCTCGGGCCGGGCCCCGGGTGGAGCCGCGGGGCTGCCCGCAGGAGGTCGCCGTCTCTCAGGCCTGCAGTAGTGGGGCGGGGGAAGCCGTAGTTTCGGCTCTCTCTGTCGCTCCCGCGCGGCCCCTGCCTGGCCCAGGCCCCTGGGCGGCCTGACCCACTACAACGCGCCGGTTCTTGAGTGGGGAAAACAGGGGCTCCCTCGCACCTGCCTCCATCTGTGTCTCTCGGGTGACCGCAGCCAGATGTTCCCAGCCTCTACTTCGGGTATTTTTCACATGGAGGACAGCAGTTGTGGGGATCTGCCTCTGCTTCCTTGTGTTTTAGGGTTGTGTCATTACTATTATGTCAAGTTCAAAGTTACGAATCCACTGTTTAGTTTGTCGAGGAGACGCTTCTTCCTGTTGTGGGGCCTTGTTTGTATCTCCACAAGCGCGGAGTGAGTTAGTGCTGAGGCCCCCGTGGCTGTGCAGGGGCCTTGGCCTGCCCTCAACCTGTTTAGCAAGGACCGCTCTTGCTGTGATCGTCAAAGCCAGCAAGGGTGGGGGGGGGCCTTCAGCAGGTCGATTGCGACATTGAATATGTGAATATTATGTAATAAGGTGGGATTCTGGTTCCACAATGTGTTTAATAGTGCCTGTTTTTGTTTTTTCCCCTCTGATAAAATGGATAAGGGGCTCCAAGAGTGGGTGAGGGAACTTGCAATTATATAAGAAACAAGTTAAATGATTTCTAAATGGGTTTTCAGGAATTCACAAGTGATTTTATTTCTTCT
>NW_017728949.1:8878288-8886008 GCF_001723895.1 Crocodylus porosus | reverse complement strand
TCAGGTGCATTTTGTTTACTTGTAGTTTTTCTTAGTGTGTTTCATAGTGACAGCTTTTTCTAATAAAATGTTTTTAATATAAAAAAAAAAAAAAAAGATCGTTCAAAGCCAGCAGGTTGATGAGTGGGGTTGGTCACAGGGAACTTGTTTGTGACTTCCCATGGTTCCCATTCCTTGATCCAGTCGTGTCATTTAGGATGATAGATGGAAATGGAGGATCGTTTTTCCACCTTTTGGCTGAGATCAAGCAAGATGGTGTATGAATCCCAAGGCCAGCTCCAGACCTGGGGCTTGCATGTAGGACACCTGTCCAGATTTGGGGAGTATCTGAAGCCTGAGACGGATAGGCTTTCACACCCTAATACTAAATATGTTGGATAGTTAGTTTTGAAAACTAAGTCTTTTAGTGGCTGTGAGATTTTTGGGTGGGCACTGGGTACGTAGGTGGAGGTCCGTATACTTTGTTTGTCGTGGGGAAACTAGAAAATGTAGACTAAATAGATGGCAAAAACTATGTATGCAGAGGTGGGTACAATAATGTGCATATTAATTCCTGCTTGTCAAACACTTGAACCAATGACCAGAAGAATTACTGCAGTTTTTGTTTTAGCCAATAAGGTCCCAAGCCTGTACACACCATTAAATGTTACACTAGAAACCTCATGCTGCTTCATTTGGCTGCCTGATTTGGTTCTAGTAGCATTTTGCACAGTCTAAAGTGCATGTGTGGCAATAACTATTTGAATGATTGAACCCACGAAGGGCAAAACAGGTTAAAGAGGTATCAGAAAGCTTATATTGACAATTGGTTATTTTTATCATTATTTATACAGTTTCTGCAGAATTATGACAAGCAAACCCCCTTCTTAAAATACAAAGTTT
The DNA here is from genome assembly GCF_001723895.1 of Crocodylus porosus. Taxonomy (NCBI): domain Eukaryota; kingdom Metazoa; phylum Chordata; order Crocodylia; family Crocodylidae; genus Crocodylus; species Crocodylus porosus. The sequence goes on along the minus strand of NW_017728949.1, from coordinate 8,885,126 downwards.
CAACCCTCTGAGAGGTGAATTTGTTGTGAAACAAGACCATTGTGTATAAATATATGAACGAAAGCATCACTAGGAACTGAATGAAATCAGGATTCTGTGTTTGGCATAAATCTCTGACTGTGATTGTTTTTATTCACAGCACTTGTATGATGAGATTGAAATATTTTTGTTTTGTTGCAGTGGTGGTTAATGGGTTCACAGAGACTGTAGTAGGAGAAAGAGAAGCAGCAGAGTTTAATTAATGGCTTAATAAAAATTACCTTATAATTGTGGTGGTATTAAAATGTGGTGGTATTGATTTGAGGGAGCCTGCCTATACCACACATTTCTTGTGTTATGTAGTGGCATCTTTAAACACATACCAAAAGGAGCATAGCTGTGCCCTCACTGTATTTCATGCCTGCACGGCATGTTTGAGTTCACCCTTACCTGATGGGGTAAGTTTGAAGAGCAGAAATGCTCTTGTTCTGAACGTGAAGAACTTGCTATGTTTGACCACAACCTTGTGCCAGTGTACTTCTTGGCAGGCTTTGTTCAAACCTTCCAGTGCACCTTAGACAAATGCATGGTAGAGCTGACCAGAAAGAGCCTTTACTACATCTATCCTGGGTTGCTCCTGATTGACAATCATGTTGAGTGCTTCAGTAGTTTTGTAATGTGGGCAGTTGTGCGGTATGGACTATGATTAGGAACCTACCAAATCTGTGATTGTACCTTTTTTGCATAAAACATGAAATCGGGTGGGCTCCACAAAAAATGGCAGGCTCTGTGATTTTTGTGGGCTCCATTGCAACCCACTCCCCCCTCCCCTCCACCAAAAAAAACTAAGCTGTGAGCAGAGAAAAGGGTAGGAAGCCCTGCAGTCCTGAAATATGGGGGTGGGAGATTTGGGGGGAGGGCAAGGGAGGAGAACAGGGAGTAAATCAGAGGCTGAGCCTGTGACCTAGGCTCAGTCCAGGAGCCAGTCAGGAACTAGTCAGAGAAGCGAGAGGGTTTTGGCGGCAGCTTTTTAAAGGGGCCACAGACCTGGCATGGTATAGCTTGAGAAGGATTCTTCAGCATGACCACTGAGAAGGAATCCTCCAAGACAGCCAAATGCATTTTAGCACTGAGCTGTAAGTCAGTGTCCTGCAGGGACCTTGCATTCAGATGGAGGCAGACTGTTCTGTACTTCATGCAGTGGGACTGGATGTGTCGAGGAAAACCAGTATAGATTGACACTTAAGAGTCGAAGTGCATGTGAAGTGAAAAGCTGTTATGGAGGCTGAAGATCGCAGTCGCTTGTTTCTTCCTCTGTCCTTGCTCTTTAAAAGGACCACAAATAGCAGTTTGGCAAGGCATGAAGTGGCATTTTCTCTCATAAAGGTTTTCACGGCAGTGAACATCCCACTGGAGAAACTTTATCACCCAAAATTAAGGTGAACCAAACCATACCAAATGCTGGCATTTTTTGTGTGCCAACAAGCTTTGCCAAGACTATCTCTTTGCAGTGATCGCTTTGCATATACAGTCCACAGAGTGCTTATCGGCAGAGTATGAATCCTTCTCCATTGTGGCCAATGAAGCCACTGACAGGATAGCTACATGCTGCACATTTTATTTGTACCTGGGAACTAGACAGACAGGGACCTGCCTGTGTTTCAAAGAGATCCAGTCCACCTTGCATCTCTCAATTTTTCTACCGTGTCTCAAGCCATAATGAAGGTAATTGTCAGCTGTAGCTTAGAATTTAACAATATCTCAGCATTCCTGTCAGTGCAGTGTACGTATGTGCTCTGAGGAATGCTGCCCAATGCAGGTCATGTCACCTACAGTGCACACATTCTGCCTTTAGTAAGTGACATCTGGCACACGTAGTTCCGTGATGTGAAAAGCCTAGTGTCCTCTTTCAAGAAAGCCTTCAAGCACTGTCCAGGCTATAAGGTCTGGTACAGGGTGTCTGTTGCTCATCAAAGTGGGGACTCGCATACCATTGTGCCGTGCCACTGTCACCAGAGTCTGTGCTCACAAGGTGGAAATTGTGGTTTAGCGTAGTCCATTACCACACCAAGCATATGCAGTACTACCAGCAGCTTTTGAGCAAGGAGCTGGAAATCACACCCAGCACACAGTGCATGCTTGAGCTTCGTGATCTCCTAAGGTGATCTTGCAACATTCAAGATCAAGTGATGTGTGTGGCTGAAAATGCCACCCAGTTCATGGAGCTTCTAATATGGTTTGAAGGCTAGCAGGCTGTGACCCACCATGCAAGTTGCTGGATTTGATATACTGAGTTGAAGACATGGCATCACAAGAACTGTCAAGCTGTCCTTGTGAAAATCACCAGGGACAGGACCTGTTCTAGCTGTGAAGCTGAACCAGTACTACAGGTACCGCAGTTCAGACAGACAGCTGCCACCTTCCTTAGTGCTGTTTGCATGTTGGACCCCAACCAGATGCCTGTTCTGAGTTGTGACCCTCAGCTACTGAAATCAATCTCTGGATAGCAAAAAGAGCATGACAATGAATGTACTGCTTACGTGAACTTTGTCAGAGTGCTGGGTGCCTGTGTCTGTTTTGAAACTGTCTGTGCCTGGTTTCCATGTCTCTATGTCCTGGCAAAATGCTGCCTCACCATTCCAATTAACTCATTGCCATCTCAGTGTACAGAGAAATGTTCATTCCACAGAGACAAAGAACGTCTCTAGCAACAGCCACTGGATGCAGCATTTAGTATCTAGCATGTCCCAAGGTCAGCATTCAGTAACCTTTTTACAGTGTCCTTTAAAATGTATGTAGTTGGTATGAGTTACAATTCATTTTGTGTGTAGCTTTAATTTAATAAGATACTTCAGTTTAAATTTTAATTAAATGCTTAGATTGCTTAATAATGCATCAATTAATGCCTTCCACGGGCATAATCTCTTGATTAAACCTACAAAAGCAATTAAGGGAAGCACTGTTAAGCAATTAAGCTGTGGTTTCAGGCCATCTGGCAATCTCCCGAAATGGGTGGGACTGCTGGAACCCCTTAGCCAATCAGAGGTGTGGAGGGGTCCTGCCACACTCAGCCCATGAAAATGGTGGCTGGCTCGGGGATCTGCCTGCAAAATCGCCCAGCTGTGTCCTTGAGTTTAGTAAACCCCTGACTAAGTTGTATAATCTAAATTGACATTTCAGTGGTGAAAAGTCAGCGCTGCCCAGGCTTGACTAGGACAAGTGGGTTTTTTTTCCCCTTTGTAAAAGCATATACAGGTTTCCTTACTGCTTCTCTGACTCTAACTTTTAGGCATCTACAAACTGAAAATCATGATGTGCAACGTCCAGAAACATTTTCTGCCAAAAGTTTAATGGATATAGGAACTCGGAGGATCTTCACTTCAGATCATGATATCTTCAGGGAAAGCGTGAGGAAATTTTTCAGGGAAGAAGTGGCTCCTAATCATGCAGAGTAAGAAATTGCTTAAATATTTTGTGTTGCCACAAAATATTCAGGGTTGTTTCTTAGAATTCTTTGGTAATGATGTTCTGTATATAACTAGTAATTCGTTACATTTGCTTCTAAGCTTTCTTTTTGACTTGTAAAAAAAAAAAAAAAAAAAAGGAACCTCTTTGTCATGTGCCATATCATACATTTAAAGAAAAATATTTTTTTTCTCTCTGTATTGGTCATGAAAGAACGCCAGGTAGATGAGAACAAATTCAGCCCATACAGAGATGGTGGAGATGTTCTGATAGATTTGTGTTAATACAGACTCTGAGAACTTGCCTTCAGAGATGACAGATAAGAGGTTTTAATTCCTGTGCCAATTTGTTATTTAGCTGACAGTCTTAGCAAAGGTACTTGAGTAATAATAATAGCATATGGGAGCTACAGTCATGAGTCAGGAAACCACCCTGCTAAGTCGTTTATGCCCCCAGAACAAGAAGTTGGTCTCTGCCAAAAGAACTAAAAATCTAAAAGTACAGGTAATACAGAAGCCAATTAGGGAGGAGTTGCCTTCTCCATTTACTGCTTGCAAACAGGTTAAGAACGTGAAGGTGGAAAGGAATTTAAATTAGGCAATGAAAGTGATGAGTTCAAACCCTGATGAAGAATGTTTTGCACCTGAAAGCTTGTCTAATTCTATCCCATGCCACATGTGGATGACAGGAGGACAGATCTGAGGTGTGATCCAGCCTCAGATGTTATCAAGCCTTATTGCTGGTACAGGGGAAGCCAGAGATCATCTTCCCCAGCTCCTCTTGCACCTGCAGATAGCAAGCTCCTGCATTTGTGAGTTCTGTAGCTTACTGGATTTGCAGCCATGGCAGTACCCCATGGCTGACAGGATGGGGAGTCCCACAGCTGTGGGACTTGTGACCCCAGCAGTGCCCCATGGCTACAGGGGCTGAAAGTCGTCTCAGCTGTGGGAATTCCAGCTCCAGCTGCACATGCTGCACCCCTGTGGCTGGGATCCCTGTCAGCTACACATGCAAATTAAAGCTGGATAGAAATCAGCTGTAAAGTTGTTGCATATCTTGTTCCACTTTATAGCTGGGTGAACTTTTTAATGCCATAACAGTTACTTTGCACATGTAGCTGGTCTAAATTAATTGCAGAGAGCCAGTTAATTGCAGAACATATGAGCCCCAGAGAGCTGGTTGTACCTTGAGGCCATGTTAGTATGCTGTGCACTCCTATCTCAGTGCAAAGAACAAATAGGAAGTATAACACAGATGGAAAAACATGTACTTGTTTACACATTTGAGGTTGGTTTATGAAACTGAAAGTCTTGTCCTTAAGCAGTGAAACCAACCTGTGTGCAGATATTAAGGGGAGGACAGAGCAATTTTGCCAAATCTCAAATGATATGAGGGGAATTCTACTGATTTGTTCCAATCCTATATCATTTCAGATGGGAGAAAGCTGGACAAGTGAGCAGAGAGGTCTGGGAAAAAGCTGGAAAACAGGGACTGTTGGGTATCAGTATATCAGAAAAACATGGTGGCCTTGGAGGCAACATACTATCTTCAGCTGTGGTCTGGGAAGAGCAGTAAGTATGAGGCACTTTAACAGGAAACTTGGTAATAATATCTAGAGATTTTATTTTTTCCATACGGTTCTTTTAGTCCTGTTGTAGAAAGTGTGTCCCCAAGGTGATAGTAGTTCCCTCTGTTAGAAGGGGATGCATTGGACATAAGTAAATTCTTCCTAGTTTAAATATTTCAAGCAGGGTAGATTTGTTTTAAATCAAATTAATTTAAATCAGGATTTAAATTACTGGTCAAGGTGCCTCAATTTAATCACTGTTTTATACAAAAAGTTCATTCTTGTTGTTTGATGTCCTCTAGTCATTTAACTTTTTGAAACTTTGCACTTTTAGCAAGAGATAAGGGCTTGACTCTGTGTACACAAACTTGTAGAGAGACAAGAGGGCTGATGGGTAGGTAATCAGGTCTGCTCTCTCTCATCTTCATATACTGCTGTTTCATAGTTTCATAGTAGTTAGGTGTCAGAAGGGACCTAAATAGATCATCTAGTCTAACCCCCCACCACTGGCCAGAGCACACGCTGGGATCACATGACTCCATACAGGTTTTCATCCAACCTCTTCATGAACTTACCCAAGGTAGGAGTGAGGGCCACTTTCCTAGGAAGTTGGTTCCAGATCCTAACCACACTAAGAGTGAAACAGTGCCTCCTAATCTCTGACCTGAACCTAGTCTCCAGCAGCTTCTGGCCATTGTTCCTCATCACCCCAGGTGTTGCTGGGGGGTATAGGACCCTTCCTATTTGCTGCTGATCTACCCTAATGAGTTTGCAGGCAGCCACCAAATCCCTCCTTAGCCTCTGTTTGCTGGGACTGAACAAGTTCAGGTCCCTCAGCCTCTCCTCATAGGGCCTGCCCTGTTGCCCTCCAACCAAGCAGGTGGCCCTCCTCTGAACCCTCTCAAGGCAGGCCACATCCTTCTTAAAGTGCAGTGCCCAGAACTGGACGCAGTACTCCAATTGAGGCGAGACCAATGTTGCGTAGAGGGGAGTATCACCTCTCTGGGCTGACTTGAGATGAATCTTTGGATGCACAACAAGGTGCGGTTGGCTTTGCTGGCTCTGGTCTGGCATTGGCGGCTCATGTTCATCTTGGAGTCAGTAATGAGTCCAAGTTCCCTTTCCGCCTCTGTGCTCTCAAGGGGGGAGCTCCCCAGCTTGTACGTATGCTGTGGATTCCTTCTCCCCAGGAGCAGCACCCTGTATCTATCTATATTGAAGCCCATCCTGTTACCATCCACCCACTTCTGTAGTCTGTCCAAATCTAATTTCAGCCTCTCTCTCCCTTCCAGCGTGCCTACTTCTCCCCACATTTTGGTGTCATCGGCAAACTTGGACGATGTGTTTTCTACCCCCTTGTTCAAGTCGCTGATGAAGATGTTGAACAGTGTAGGCCCCAGAACTGAGCCAGTTAACTGAGCCAGGGATATTATCTCTTGAGACATAAATCCGTAGTTTGAGAACTGAAAGCATCACAGAGATGCTTAATGGGATCATCTCAACTGAGCACTGAGTCCCATTGGGTAGAGCATTTTTCTTTAATCTTTATTAATCTATAGAGGAGCCTCTGGGACCCAATACAACTGGGCCCCTAATATAGTCCATGGCCTGTTGTGACCTATTTATAAAACTTCTCTAAAAAGGTTACATGAATATATTGTCTCAAATAGTAGAAGTTATAATCCCTATTCCATAACGACATCCTTGAGCTTTAACGTCGGGGGAGGGGGAAGATGAGGGCGGAGGAGATGATGAACTACCAGGCCCAGCAACAGCCAGCGAGCCCAGACCAATGGTCAAAAGGGAGAAACAGGTAAGTGATGGGGG
>NW_017728949.1:8868831-8878188 GCF_001723895.1 Crocodylus porosus | reverse complement strand
TGACCCCGGTGCTCTTTTCTGCCAAGGCAGGGGGTCGGACTAGATGATCTACCTAGGTCCCTTCCGACTCTAGCTACTATGAAACTATGAAACATATCTTAAATTAAAACTATATATAGGTTTATTTTTTTAAAGCATCTTAACAAAAAAATCAGATTTAAATAAAAAAAAATCAGATTTTTTTAATTTAAAAAAATTGTTGATTTTTATTCACCCTGATTTCAAGTAATTTTTTAAATAAGAAACATCATTGTATGCTATGTTTAGGACTTTGTATAGGAAAAATGCTTTCCTCTGCTAAGAGATGCAATGTTTTGGCAGCAAAAGTACTTTCTGAAGTTAAAATTGTATTGTTCTGATGCTTTTCTTGTCCTTCCCCTGCCTTTCCAGTGATGGTTCTGTGTTTTAGTAATATAACATTTCAGCATCTTTCATTGCAAAGAGTTTATTTAAATTCCAAATGTTCTTTCCCAGGATGTATGTTAATTGTACAGGCCCAGGATTTGGCCTTCATTCTGACATAGCCATGCCCTATATTGCAAACTATGGTTCCGAAGAACAGATTAAACGGTTTATCCCTGAAATGACTGCAGGCAAATGCATCAGTGCTATAGCCATGACAGAACCTGGGGCTGGCAGGTAAGACAAAAATGAAGACTAATTGTCCTTCTGATCATGCTGTGTACTTAATTTCATTATGTAAATATTTCTGAGTTTTTTTGATTGTATGGTTATTTAATTGATTGGACAATACCCCCAACTAGGTAGGACTACAATAATAACCTTCAAGCTGTTTTACAGCTTTATCAGATCAGGATGCTTGTTCTGATCACATCACCTTGTCCTCTGCCTTTGTATTAGCTTTAGATTATACATTTATAGTTACTAAGTTGTCTATGAACAGACAATTTAAAATATGCAAAATGTAATCAGTAGAGGTGCACCAATATATTGGTGCATATTGGATCGGCAGCAATAAAAGGAAAATTAAAATTAGTGACCACTGGTGTTTTTTTGACCGGTGTAGCTGATAATATCATCAGTAAATGCTGCATGCATGTGTTCAGCTGCAGCATGCAGGTGGCCAAGAGTGCAGCCTAACAGCTTGGAGCAGTGTCCTGCCAGTAAATCTGTGCGGGGTAGGAAGGGTAGATCGAGGTCCCCATGTTAAGGGAGGGAGTGGGGCAGGGGCAGGTGGTGAATGCAGCCCCAGGGCTGGGAGAGGGACAGAGCTGTGGGCAGCTCGTCTGGGGGCATGGGGAGGGGATGGAGATGGGGGGCAAGGGAGGGAGCAGCTCCCTGTTGCTGCATGCAGTCCCAGGGGAGGCATGGGGGGGCATGTGTCCCTCTGGATTTGTGCGTGGGGTGAGGGCAGGCTGCCTGCTGTGGGCTTAGGGCTAGGAGCTGTGCCTGCCTCTTCTTGGTGCAAGGCTGGGCTGGGGCTGTACTTGGGACAGGCAGGGTGGGGCAGGCTCAGCTTCTTGGGGTGATTGGTGGTGGTGGCGCTGGAAGGGGTGGCTATGGCGGGGTGGTTACAGGGAATTTTGGGGTGACTAGCCCCCTAAGTTTCCCCCAGCATCGTCCCTGCTTGGGGCACTCCACTCTGCTACTTTTTCTCTTGGGAGCCCTACCCCAAGCAGGGGCAATGCTAGTGGGGTGATTGAGGGGCTATAGCCACCCCAAAATTCCCCATACCCCACCCCTCCCAGCACTGCCATTGCCTACCCCAGCCCTGCCACTGGGTAAAGGCTGGTGAAGCCCCTGGCTCTGAGCCCACAGCAGGTAGCTTGCCCTCACCCAGTACCAGGGGGCACATGGGCCCTCCATGCCTCCCCCAGGAGTGTGTGCATCGGTGGGGAGCCAGCTCCGCTCTCCACCCTCCCCCCCCATACCTCCTGGATAAGTCGCCTGCAGCCCTGTTCAGTTCTCAGCCCTGGGATAGCATTCACTGTCCTGGCTAAGCAGCCCCTGCCCCTGCCCAATCTCTTCCTCACCATGGGGGTGTCAATCTGCCCTCCACCACAGACTTAATGGCAGGATGCTGCTCTATAAGCTGCCTGGATGCATTCTTGTAAATTGGCTATCAGATTGGTATCAGCCAATATGGTTGGTTAATCATTGGCTGTCAGCCAGTTGGCCAAGAAAATCTTTATTGGTGCACCCCTAGTAATCAGGAGAGAAATAACATGCCTGTATAGAAGAGGCTTAACTTTTTCATAATAGATTTATTTCTGAATCTATTAACACTACTTGTTTCTCTTCTCATTAATCTTTAGAGAGAGAAGTTATCCCTGTTCCATCACTTAAGTGCAAACAATACTGAGATTGCTGAACCAGGGTCCCATGCTTTAGTTCAGGAAGCCAAGTGGAGGTAGCATGGTGGGGAGCTCCGTCTTCATTACAGAGCTTTCATTGGTCCCGCAAATAGTAAATGCTTCTACAGGAGAACTGCCTGCGTAGAGCAGCATTAGTGTGGAGTGTGTAGTCCTGAAAGATGATGTTTCTGGGGTATGTCTACATAAGCTAGCATTTGCCCAGTATGTGTTTCTGCATATTTTGCTCCCCTTGCTGTAAACAGGTGTGTTAAAATAAAATGGGATTGTGTGCTGTGGTTAAGATGCACAGATTCACATAACATGCTCTTAGTTCCTGTATTTATTCTCTAGGACCTTTTAATACATTCCAGCATTTTACTTTTTCTTTTGCCTATTATTGTGCAAGATGGTTGATTAGCTGTGCAAATTCTAGACTTCATTCTGTGTTTTATACTATTATTTTCTTTTATGTGACTGCTGTGTGGATTTGATACGTGACTTGCTTTTTTAAATCAATTATAGTGACTTGCAGGGTGTACGGACATATGCAAAAAAGGATGGAAGTGACTGGATTCTCAATGGAAGTAAGGTATGTATGTGAATGGAGTTGGTCAGTGCAGGTCAAGGAGCTAGGAAATTGAGTTTGAGTCAGTGAGGGATTTGGTGCAGTTGTACTATTGGTACCCAGTTGTAAGTATTCTCATCCCTTTGTTTTTAATTTTCAGTCAGTTACATTTTAAAGAAGATTTTTTTTTCCCATTATGCTGCTTAGTCATCTGAGCGAGCTCTAAAGAGAAAAGCTTTCATTGGTGAACAAAAAAAGTGGCTTATATTTAAAGATTTGGCTCCTTTCTTGCATTGGCGTAATTAGTTTGCATGCTATCACTAAAGCTCGAACTGTTCTTTCAGTTCCATGAAGTTGGTAGCAGTGTCCTCCATACTATGAAATTCCTTGTAGCTTGAGGGAAATAAAAACTTCTTGATGCTTCAACATAAATATGGAGGCTTTTTCCATTGGGTTTACTGTTCCAGGTATGAAGTAAATACCTTATCAAATGCTACCCATAGGTTGTCAAAACAATCATAAGGCTGGCAGTATGAACCCATTTCTTCTGCTCACTAAGCCCCTGAAATAATACTACTTGGGGGACCCTGTGAAACTTCTTGTAGAACATTTGACAGCTATTTAGGAAAATTTTGTTTCTTTACACAGGTATGAAGCATGGTTTCATCCTTAAAAGATCAGGAAACTTGAGTTCTGTTCCTGTCTCCTCCACTAACTTTTTGATTTTGGACAGATTATGCTACCATTCTAGGCTCGTGTTTCCCAGTCAGTAAAAAGTTGGTGATAATTCTTTGTACCCGTGGTTGGTAAAGTGAACAAAATGAAAGCACAAAGTCGTCGTAGTAGTATTTTTGCTTGGGTTTATTTGGAAGATTCTTCCTGTTGTGATATCTATGCTACTTAACTTTTTAGCCACATTTATGGCTAGATCTAATTGTGTTTTCAGAGCTTAGTAAAGTGAGGCCTTGATTCTGATGGAGGCCTTTGAGCAGTGCCACAGTCATGTAATAAAAACATAATCGTATGTAGATTAACATGCTATTTAGACACATGCTTGTTATGCTGCATATCTGATTCTAGATAAGACAAAGCAATTTAAATTGGCCTGGGTAGGATTCTTACTCTTTATTCTGGTCTCTTTTCATCTATTTTTATCTATCATGTGGGATCAGAGCTCTGACTTGGAACATGTAGCACAGAGAAAGCAACTGTAAGTTTCCCACTACCCTCTTACGTGCATGTGCAGTTTTAAATACAGACAGACCAAGTATTATACAGAATTAAGTATTGTGAAAGTGGGGAACTTCCCCACTTTTTTCCATTTTATGCTTCGCCAGCTTGTCTTTTGGAAGAGGTGATTTTGCATAATATTTCAATATTCTTGTTCATAGAGGGAATCTTTGTAGTAGAGATTAATCCAAGTTAAAGACTTGCATCTGAATGCCTCTGAACTTCAGATATGTTCAGAATATATAATAAGTTAAAACCAAGTTTTGAATTTGTTCCCTGTGTGAAATGACGTACATGAAAACCCCTGTTCCAAGTATTCTTTAACTTTTGAGCTATTTGGACTCCAGACAGATCCAAGTTGTACTACTTGAAGCCAACTCTGTTTTATAGATTCTCTTCTGAAATACTTTATTTTTCTGGTTTCTGAGGTCTTAAGACTGTTTTGACACTTATAGCTTGCTTCCTAATGGCCTTCAGTTGTAGAAGTGTGTATGCCAGGTCTGCTGCTGCTTATAATATTCTCTTATGACTGACTGCCTGCCTGCCAGCTGGCCGCTTTATTTCATCTTGGTTTTCTTACAGGTTTTCATCACTAATGGCTGGTTGAGTGATTTAGTGATTGTGGTTGCAGTTACAAACCGTGAGGCCCGCTCTGCTGCTCATGGGATCAGCCTTTTTCTTGTCGAAGATGGAATGAAAGGATTCATCAAAGGAAGCAAACTGGAAAAAATAGGCCTGAAAGCACAGGTGTGTTATGTGAGCCTTATCAAGTGATGGACGTAGAGGCAGTTTAAAAGCTCTGATTACCTGTGATACTTTCAAATAGATCAAATGGAACTCTACTAATACTTCAGTTCCTAGTTCTAACTGTGACAACAGGATATGTTCAATTAGACTGCATTGCTGGGGTTATACAGTGTACTTTACTAAAGCAGCCTCCAGTGAATATAAGTAAATACCAGTCTGGCTATAGTAGATAAGAATTAGGTAATAATGAGTAAGTATGAGGAAGAGGAGATGCGAAGAGGAGGCGAACCTGATTATTAAGCTGTTTTGTTTTATTCAATGTAATCTTTAGGACACAGCAGAACTGTTTTTTGAAGATGTACGTTTGCCAGCTAGTGCCTTGCTTGGAGAAGAGAACAAGGGCTTCTACTATCTGATGGCAGAACTCCCTCAGGTAAGAGTGATTGTCAAAAACTTGTCCATAGGGGTACTCTCAGATCCCCAAGTTTCTCCCCGTTGTCCCAATGCGTGTTCCAAGGAACAGACCAAGGTTTTCCCTGGAAAAACTTATCCCCTCCTAGCTTCAGCAGTACTGCCAGCAATTGATCCCGTCCAGCCTGCCAGCCACCACTGAGACCCTGAGGAAGGGCTGCTCCACTCCAGCCCGCTGCAGCTGGGGTCAGACCACACAGCACACAGACTCCTCTGCGCTTCTTCCCTCCCATCAAATCCATCCCTGCCCAGCTTCCTGTTGGCACTGCGCAATCCTGGCACCATGGCCACCAGAAGCCAGGCCCATGTGAGACAGGGTACAATGCACCACACCAAGTAGCCATCCTCCTCACTGATGAGCGTGGCACCACTAGGAGGTGACTCCATGCCGGCCACAGGGGAGACTCAAACGAGGCAGCCACCTCCAACTTTTTCCTGGTATGGCGCAGTGGCTAATTGTACTGGGCAGGAGGGATGGCTACTTGGCAAGCTGCATCGCACCCTGTCCCTTGCAGGTCTGGATGCCAGTGGCAGCACTGCCAGGACTGCATAGTATCAGTAGCAGGGGTGGGCAATTATTTTGGGTGGAGGGCTGCTTACTGAATTTTGGCAAGCTGTTGGGGGTAGCCCTGCCCCTTGACAGGTGCCTCATCCCTTGACAGAGGGCTCTCCCCTGGTTGCCATCTTGTGACCGGAGGTCCACTCCCCTGCCATCCCCCTGACCTTTGCCACCAGAAGTCCCTCCCTTTGCCCCCGGAAGTACTTCTTTCAGCAAGGAGTTTTGCCATCTCAGAACCAAAAAACATACCAAATTATAGTCTAAAAATTGAATATCTACAACATTCATTAATTTGATTTCAGAAACATTTTTGTCCTGGTTTACATGCGTTTGTGTAATGTACACAGAGATCGCTGCACAGTAGCTTAAAATGAAGTCTTACTCTTGTATATTTTGGGGGGTGGGTATAGATTTGTGGGGGGCTGTGGGTGTGTGGGTATGTAGGGTGAGGGAGCACGTGGGTGTATATATGGATATGTGGCGTGTGCGTGGGTCTGGGGGGGAAGGAGGCTGGGGTTTATTTATGGCAGTGTGAGGGGAGGTGTGGGTGCATGTGTATAGTGGGGTGTGCATGTGGGACTTACCCTATGAACACACACACACATGCACATACACGTGCACATGCACACTCTGCCCCTGTGCCTGCAGATGCTCATGCACACACATACACACTCACCACCTCACCCCGCACAGTCCTGTGCTCTCAGTCTGATGAGGCAGTCAGGAGCCACAGCCACCTGGTGCTGAAGCAGGGCTGGAGCAGGAAACAGGGAACTGGTTGGGGGTGGGCAGGGCTGGACTGTTCAACCCTGCAAGCCTGCTGAGAGTTCCCTCTGAATACTACTGCAGCTGACTCCTGTCGGCTTTGATTTATTAGTAAATTAATTTACTAATTTTTTTTAGGGGCTCTATGGGCCAGATAGAATAGCCTGGTGGGCCAGATCAGCCTGCCCCTGATCAACAGGAAGCCAGGGGGAGGGTGGAGGAGTCTGTACGTTGCATGGCTGAGTCAGGCCCCGGCTATGGCAAAGTGGAGGAGCACTAGGCATAGTCCTCCTTCAGGCTCCTGGCTGAGGCTGGCAGACCAGATGGTATCAGTTAGCATCTTCTTGCCCCTCTCCCACCCCTCTAGCCCTCAACAGCTCACCAAAACTCCTTATATGACCCTCCATCATTGTCCACCCCTGTTCAAGAGAGTCCTGCCAAAATTTCCAGACTTTAGCTTTCCTACTGAGCCTGACAGCCCCTGACTGCTGGGGACTTGTACCAACCCATTCCTCATGATGAGTCTAAAGACCACCAGTAATTCACAAAAAGCTTCTAAATACTTCCAAGCCAGCCCTGTTCACTTTTTTTAAAGTCTTGGGATTCTCTAGAAAGCTTGTCCATCTTGGGATTCCTGGAGTTTTCTTGGCTAATTACCCATTTTCTGTGATATATCTTCATTATTGTGACGGTGATTTTGCCCGATGGAGGCAGACAGTACCTTGGGTGCCTGTCCCAACAATAGTCCTTTCGGCCTGTGTTTGCAGTGATAACTCTTCTTGCCCTACTATTGGGTGGGCCAGTGATCTCTTACTAGTTTTGCCTTCCTTCTGTTCTTTTGACACAGAAATGGCTCTTACCTTAAAGGCTTGTCTGCAACTTTTGATTAAACTATGACCCCAAATAGTAAAAATATGTATTACACACACACACACACACACACACACACACACACACACACACACACACACACACACACACACACACACTATAATGTAGTGTAATGTAATGTAATACAACATAGAGTGATAAGAATAACATAAATAAATACATATTATTAACAGTTTTTTAATAAGATCACATGGTGGGACCCAATGCATGACTGGGCGGTGAATATCAAGGGCTATAGGCTGTACAGAAAGGATAGGGCAGGGAGGAAAGGTGGGGGCGTGGTGCTCTACATTAAGGAGGAATACACATCCTTGTCAATTAGCAAAGCATCAGAGGAGGGGCACAAGAAAGTGCTCTGGGTTAGAATACAAGGCAGTCAAGGGGAAAGAGATTTAATGGTGGGGGTCTACTACAGACCACCCAGCCAAGGGGAAGAGCTAGACCAGGAATTCTTAAGTCAGCTCACAGAGGTAGTTAGGTCAAAGGACGTGGTCATCATGGGTTCCTAGCCAGAATGTAGGACCTCCATCTAACCCAGGAGGTGCACAGCCCCACCAGGGGAGATGCCTTGTTGGACCTGGTGCTGGCCATGGGTGACGACCTGGTGAGGGGGCTGTAGGTGCTTGACCACCTGGGCGAGAATGATCATTACCTGGAATTCACCATCCAGCACAAGGTGGCAAAGGCCTGCAGCAAGGCAGCAGCCCTAGATTTTAGGAGGGCAGACTTCAATGAGCTAAAGAGAATAGTCAGGGAACCACTGAGGTCCCGGAGGGGAAGGAAGTCGGGTGTCCATGAAGAGTGGTTGCTCCTTAAGGAGACGATCCTCCAAGCCCAAAGGGAGGTAATCCCAACATGAATCAAAGGGGACAGGAGGGTGCAAAAGCCCCCATGGCTCACCAAAAGCATCCAGGAATGTCTCCTAGCTAAAAGGGAGGCGCACACCCAATGGAAGGGAGGGGCCATCACCAGGGAGGATTATACTGCGTTTGCTTGGAGATGCAGGGGGGCAGTCAGGAAGGCCAAGGCGGAGATGGAACTGGAACTAACTACCCAAATCAAGGACAACAAGAAGTCCTGTTTTAAATACATAGGGGGCAAAAAGAAGGTTTTGGGTAATCTAGGGCCCCTGTAGGACACGCTAGGAAATTTGGTTGTCACACCAGATGACAAAGCTAACATATTTAACGATTTCTTTGCCTCTATTTTCCTGAGCAGGGACTGGAACAGCCACCCCCCCCTCTGGGCCTCCCTTGGACTCCAGGGGAGGCGCACCTAGGCCAAGGGTTAGTGAGGAACTAGTCAGGGAACTTCTTGGAGGGACTGGATGTATTCAAATCAGCTGGTCCGGATGATCTCCACCCTCGAGTACTGAGGGAATTAGCTGAGGTCATTGCGGGACCCCTGGCATGGCTATACGAGCACTCGTGGTGCTCTGGTGTGGTGCCAGAGGACTGGAAGAGGATCACTGTGGTTCCCATCTTCAAAAAGGGGAAGAAGGAGGACCTGGGAAACTATAGGCCTATTAGTCTTACCTCAATCCTGGGCAAGCTTTTTGAGAGAATTACTTTGGCACTTGCCCACGAGGGGCCAGCAGGGAAGATTATGCTTAGGGGGAACCAACACGGGTTCATTAGCCCTGTCAGACCAACCTGGTGGCCTTCTACGACCAGGTCACCAAATCCTTAGATGCAGGGGTAGCAGTGGACATAGTCTTCCTGGACTTTCGGAAGGCCTTCAACACTGTCTCTCACCCCATTCTCATTAAGAAACTGGGGGACTGTAGTGTCGGCACCCACACAGTCAAATGGGTC
>NW_017728949.1:8866006-8868331 GCF_001723895.1 Crocodylus porosus | reverse complement strand
CCTGAGCACTGCCAGGAGTGACCAGGAATAACGGTCACAAGCTGGCAGAGGGTAGATTTAAGCTAGACATCAGGAGGCGCTACTTCGCGGTCAGGGCAGCTAGGATCTGGAACCAACTTCCAAGAGAGGTGGTGCTGGCTCCTACCCTGGGGGTCTTTAAGAGGAGGCTTGATGAACACCTTGCTGGGGTCGTTTGACCCCAATACTCTTTCCTGCCATGGCAGGGGGTCGGACTCGATGATCTGCTCGGGTCCCTTCTGACCCTACAAACTATGAAACTATGAGGTCAGTTGCATCGAACTTGAGATAAGTGTCTCTGTGGGAGATGCTATAACCCCCAAATCATTCCTGCTTTAGAGGTAGGTTCATGACAGTGAAACAAATTCACACTGTCTCCAGAAAGAGCGCAAGCCTGATGCTGCTGTTTTAAGATGGGATCTGCCATCTATAGATTATGGTAAAATGTGTCAGTTTAGGAGGTTGGATATCTGCAAACAAATCCTGCTGAGGCTACTTTTGATGTGCAGTACAGGATTTCTAGTTCTGGTCTGTTGGAACATCTATGAAATATCTAGCAATCTACTAATTAACGTTCAAATTACTTTATTCACTTTATATAAGACGTATGGGAAAGGATAACCCAGGTGTAGGAAGGATATTGTGTTTTCATACCTGACCTTGAGCACAAATCCCTGACACTGGGATGAAGAAAATGGGGTTAGAGTAGACATTAAAGAAGAGCACTACAAATAACTGTGGTGCCATTGTAGGATTTGTACATCGCATTCTATAGATTTACTCCACAGAGTGTATTCTTTTGCCCTTGAAACTGCATTGTGCAAAGCTAACTTCCTTTTGTTCTTAAATGCTAATGCCAACTGCAATTGAAGCTTTCTACAAGAGGAAAAATACTAAAATTTTAGAAAGTACATTCTAAAGAGTAAAGAGGCTTATAGGGCGAATGTAATAAAGCATCCTCGTACATTTAAAAAAGGTTTTAGAGGAACGTAGGACTGGAAGAGGCCTTGTGGGCTATTGCTGGGAACTGTACTCATTCATAGGCAGCCATTATACCAGGATTCCCCAAAATTGCCCCAGTAAGTCTAAAATGCCTTGGCTTGTTAATAGACTTGAACACAGGTGATGAGTTACTACAGTTTTGGAATACTCGGGAAGAATAAAAACAATATTCTCATAGTATATTGCAGATAAAAAAGGTGTGGACATTACGCTTAAGAAATTATTAGTTTGTTAATTATGTTTTAAGTAGTAATCCAGGCACATGTGCAGGCAATTAGCTGTGCTACAAAAATGGAAAAAGGTTAATGTTACACAATATTCTTGTGGCTGGTTTCCATCATGCCATAAATTGAATTTATGGCAGGGTTAGAACTTGCATCAGGATTTCTAAGACGCCCTGGTGTGGCCCCCATCAACTCATGATCAGCTGATTGCTACCTGGATCCAGGGCTGCACCAGGGCTCCAACTGGCTCGAGTGTGATTGCCTTTCATTGGCAAAAAGCTGGTTCTGGGAAAAGCCCCAATACAGTCCCTGGAACCAGCTGACAATCATCTGGTCCTCAGCTGGACTGGGACCATTTGGAGGCTCCAACTGGCCCCAGTGGTGGGTCAGAAGCTCCTGCCCCAGCTGCTTTCCAGTCTGGCTCCTGAAGCTCCTCCTGGAAACAGGTGTGTGGGGACAGTTTCAGCTGGCCACAGCGATGCCAGCATGGACCTCGCAGCACCCTTGAAAAGGTCTCATGGCATGCTAGGAGAACACTGCTTTGTTAAATATTCAAACTACAACTGTTTTGTTATAAATGGCCTCCTTGTTTAACAGATTCTTTACTTCATTTTACACTATGGGTCAAAAATTTGACCTATTTTACTACTTGCAAAGTTGATTTAGTATCACATTCTTTCAGGGCATGTCCTTCAGAATTTTTAAAAATCAATTCAAATGGTCATGAACAACCTTACAGTGATGCTAAAAGCAATTATGTGAATTTGGATCTTAATTTCAGTCTTTCCATAGCTTAGGAAATGGAAGAAAAAATTGCAGACTTTTTAATATATTGAGACAATGACCTTCTAAAATTTGTTCAAATTACATTTTTAATTTGAAGAGTCAAACCAAATAATCAGAATTTAAGTTCAAATTCTGTTTTGATTTAAATCAGTATAAATATTACATATGCCTGTTTAGATGTGGGTTGTTTTTTTTTAGTTCTCCTGATGCAACTTGAAAAGTCACTGAAGAGTTTTTAAAAAGTATATTCTAAATGTCACAAATCAAGACAGTTGTGTCCATTAGATTTCATAGA
>NW_017728949.1:8860809-8865578 GCF_001723895.1 Crocodylus porosus | reverse complement strand
CTCTCAGCCTGTCATCGTAAGATCTGTTTTCCTGACCTCTGATCATGATTAGAGTGATTTCTTTTTTCAATGATGCATGTATCTACTTAAAAATATAAAGCAATGAAACAGAATTAACACTAACAGACAAAATTTAAGCTTTTGTTGCCTGTGTGTGTGTGTGTGTGTGTGTGTATGCGTCTACATTGATGTAGAGAGATTTGAAATGAATTATGAATGATAAGAATTCTTGCATTTTCTGTCATTTGTCTCTCAAAAGGAAAGACTGGCAATTGCTGGCATAGCACTCGCCAGCTGTGAATTCATGTTTGAAGAAACAAGAAATTATGTTAAGCAAAGAAAAGCTTTTGGGAAAACAATTGCACATTTACAGGTGAGTTTGAATCAAGATACATAGATTGAAATGTGTGTGTATATATGTCTTTTTTTCTAAATTAAAAAAAATACACACCAGAAATGCTGGACTGTTTTCAAAGATGATAATGTTTAATTAAGGATGTAACCAAAACAACTGTCTTCCCTCCTGATTAAATTATAATATAAATTATTTAAGTGTTTTTAAGGTATCATTGATGTTTCTATTTTTTTTATTTGAAGTACATAATAATTACTGCATAGTTTGTTAATATATGCTGAACAGTGTTTACATTCTGCCCCTAACTGAGGTGCAGTGACATAGATGGAGACTGATCAACTCTTGTCATTAGTGCAGGGGTCCATCTATGCATACCATAATAGCAGGCCTACATAAGACTCCTTAGAAATCTTGCTGGGATTTTGTTCTTAATGTCCATGAAGGATTAGACAAATAATTACTTGTATTAAATTTTAAGAAATCTTGTTTGCAGCATCTATAGCTACTTAGGTAAGTGAGTGCCTAAAATGACTCCACGGAAGAATGTTATTTCATCCTTTGTGCACATAAGTCCCCTCCATTAATGGTAATTAATTGTGTGTTTTGACTGATGAGAGCCTTGCCCCTTTTTTATAAACCTGAAAAAAGGGTTTTGCATAATGGATTTTTTTTTAAAACAGCCTACCAGGCAAAAGTTGACTCTTTTTTTCAGACAGTGTTCATAGGATTTTCTTTGTTTGCTTTGTTTTTAATAAAGGAGTTTTCTTCAGTTTCTTTGTAAAAAAAAACAAAAAAACAAAAAAAAAACACAAAAAAACCAACCAACCAAAAAAAAAACAACTGGTTGTGGAGTCATCTTGAAAGCTGCATTAATATTACACATTTTTATGGGGAAATTATTCAAGTTCTAGTGTTTGGTACACAGAATGTGAATGAATCTTAAGGTTTTGGGGATAGGCAGTACTTGTGTTTATTCTCTTGTAGCCAAGAGAGAAACCAAAAGCTTAAAAACAACCCAGTTAAGTCCTGATGCTTTTCCTATTAGGTTGGGGCATGTTTCTCACTGACTTAAAAGCAGGTTCAGGCCCATACAAGCAAAACAATTAGTATCTTTCTACGTAGTGTAAACTTTCATATGTTCAATTTAGTTTGTGTGTGTGTGAGTTCATAAAAATCAGGGTGTGATTTCACATTTTCAGTTTGCGAACTTAATGCTGAATTTCTTCTTTGAAAATAAAATATTTCATACAGATGTGTGTCATATTTTGACAAACAGCAGCCTTGAAAGCAGGCTGCCTATCTTCAATAAACTAGATAAAATAGAATATAATATCAAACCATTACATTACATGTATCTATTCTGGGTTTTTTGCAAAACCCAAAAATATGGGTTGCAAAGATATATGTATAAAGCAAAGTTCTCTCCTTTCTAAGTAGCCTGCCATTTTGTCCAAATCATTTAGTCAGTCATGGACAGTTTTTGGAATTAGTCTTTTTCTTTGTTAATCTTGATTGATCAGTCATTAGAGAAACTGGGAAGGGCAGTAGGACCTCCAATTATAGGGTAGCTTAAAAATGTGAAATAAGAAGACTTCTTCCTTGTTAACTGATCTTTTTTTTTATTCCCCTGCCAGAGTAGGAATTACTACAATATGTTTGACTCCTTGCCTTGTCTAGCTTTAAATAGTGCTGGCAGTTGGCTTTCTTTACTTTTATTTAGAAACATATTCCACTGTAACTGATCTCAGTGCTTGAGAAGTTTCCTGAAAGCCCATTTAAACTCTCCTTTGTTCAGTTGTATGCAGTTATTTCTACTTGTACCTGTTTAAGCTTTACTTTTTTGATGATTGAATTATAACTTTTTTTAAGTAAAAAAAAAAAAAAAAAAAAAATCTCCTGGATTTTGATAATATATTTCTTTTAAGGAAATCTGATGTTTTAGAAAAGGTCTGGAATTTTATGAAGTGTTTCCAATATGCTAAGACAATTACTGCCTCTTAGCATAGAAACAATTTGCCACAAGAGGGAGCCCAGTTGACAAAGCATTCAGTGCAGAACCAGTATGTTACACTGTCTAGCAATTTATTTATTGAACTGCTGATGTATTGTTTTCCTATAAAAAAACAAAACTCAGATGTGTGACTTGGTGAGTGTTTTATAATTTGCGTCTCTTCTGTTATTAGATTGGTGAGCTCACAGCTGTGTTAAAAACAAAAGAAACGAAAATTAAATTTCTTTCTGCTGAGTAAAGTTCAAATTGCTGAGACCTTCCTGGCAAGTATTCACCTCTTAACATTTCTCTTCTTTCAATGTGTTGTTTCTCTTTCTGTTCCCAAACAAAAACCAGGCTGTACAGCACAAGTTAGCTGAACTGAAAACACAGATTTGCGTGGGCCGGGCATTTGTGGACAGCTGTCTCCAGCTGCACGCAGAGAAACGTCTGGACTCCTCCACGGCTTCCATGGCAAAATATTGGTATGCATGTTAAAGTAATATGGAAGGATATTACTGGTGTGAACTCCTCTGAATTCTAACATTAGAACATCTAACTGTCCCAACTATGTATTTAGCTCCACAGCTAACATTCCAGTGATTCAGTCTTAAATTATTGATGGCATCTAACATCAGAATTCATTAATTAAACTCTGTAGTGGTGTAATGAGTATAAATCCTAGATAGGTACACTGAACCTTGGTATCTATTAATTGCAGCATTTCAAAATTAGTTACAGGATGTTAGCTTTTAAGATAAGGGTCCACTGAGCAAAATGACCTGACAACAACTTACTTAGTTTTGGTGAAAAAAATTACTGACTGTTACAAAAAAGTTTTACAGCTATAAAAGTTTAAAAACTATTGGCTTATCTTACTAGGTTTTCCTTACTTGAAGTTCACATAACAACAATAACATTTATATTTCTTACTTAATGAGCACTTACTTAGAAATAGGTGTTGGACTTACCTACTTTCTCAAAACTATGTGTTTTCAGAAAGAAATAGTTGGCCACAACTATATTTCTGTAACAAGAGACCCAAGGTATTTTATTTTTCATAGTTGTATTTGTCACTGGCCGAAAGAAAAAAAAAAAACAAGCAACTTTCTCCCTCTTTTCCTTCTCCCCTCCTCTAAAAAAAAAACAAAAAACAAACAAACAAAAAAACCCCCAACCCCTAGGAACTTTTTGTATGGTTACTTATTAACTTGTGTTTAACCAGACACAGTTAGACATTAGAATCATCTAAGGTACAATACATTTTTTGTGACTGCAGACCAAATTAGCTGTAAAAATGGAAACTACAGACCGAAGATAAGGAAATATTGGAACATTTTGAAGAAAATGTATAGGCTTAAAAAATTTAGACTGGATTAAACGTTTACAAAAAGTATAAGAATATGCACAAAAGTTAAGGGATTCCAGGTAAATCATTTACTATGCAAGGAAAGATTTTAATTGAGTGTTATTCCTGGCACTGCTTACCTAGCAGTACCTGGTACATAAGCAGAATAATTTAGTTTTGAGGAGGAGGAAACAAGTAGTGCCAGCCTAAATGGATACTTCATTAGTGGGGGTTTTCAAAGATAGGAGTTTGCAAAATGCTCTGAATTTTTGTACTTACAAGATTAGTGACTTTGATGGCATGGATCCTTTAAATTATCTCTCTCTCTCTCTCTCTCTTCTGCCTTCAGAACACTCGCAACAAGTCTAAAAATTGCCTGAACAGAAAACTGTTATATTTGCCCAAATCTAAGACAGTTTTGAATTTAAGATGACCCCCCAATAATTCTATTCTATACATGGAAAATTATACATATGTTGCAGTTTCCATGTATAGAATCTAATTAGTGGAAATGCATGTACTAGGGGAGAAGGTAGCTGGGTGGGGTGGGCACGGGCTTGGGGAGGGAAAGGGTGTAGGGGGCAGGCAGAGGCATGGGGGGTAGGCTGCAGGTTCCTCTCTCCCATCCACCCTCCCCAGTTATCCAAGATGAACATGAGCTGCCAATGCTAGACCGCAGCCATCAAGGCCAGCCATGCCTTGTCATGCATCCAAAGAGGCATTTCAAGCTAGTCCAAAGAAGTGATACTCCCCCACTATGCGACATTGGTCAGGCCGCAATTGGAGTACTGCATCCAGCACCGCGCTTTAAAAGGATGTGGCCAGCCTGGAGACAGTTCAAAGGAGGGCCACCTGTTTGAAGAGAGGGCAGCAGGACAGGCCCTATGATGAGAGACTGAGGGACCTGGACCTGTTCAGCCTCAGCAAGAAGAGACTGAGGGGGGACCTGGTGGCTGCCTACAAATTCATCAGGGGAGATCATCAGCAAACAGGAAGAGCCCATTTCTCCCCAGCACCACCTGGGGTGACAAGGAACAATGGTAATAAGCTGATGGACAACAGGTTTAGGTTAGAGA